>NC_068981.1:32873208-32888429 GCF_001194135.2 Octopus bimaculoides
ACACACACACACACACATCTATACGATGGGTTTCTTTCAGGTGAATTTTTTTTGTTTATTTAGTCTTTATTTATTTTTGCGTGTGTGTGTGTGTGTGTGTGTGTGCTTTTCTTTTTCCTTATTCTTTTTTAATTCTTGCTTACGAAGTAACACATTTCCGTTTCTTTTGGGTTAAATCTTGAAATATCTCAAAGTCGGAAAAGTAAATTGTTTCAATATCCTCTATTTACATATTTATCAATATCAAGCGTCTTCTCTACATACACAGTTCAAATTTCTTATATTCGTGGCTCCTACTTCAGTAATATTGATCTAGTAATGTCATATCTTGAAATTAAAAGCTCAAGAATTCTACAAGTCCCTGCTAGTAACATTTCAACAAACACAATTAAAAGATAAGCAGTTGAAATTATTCACCAACATACAAAATTACTTCTTTAACTTAGATCAGATTTTACCAATCTTTTTTTCATATATTTTGTTCGTCAACCGTCCGATGACTATCGATTTTCAGCATTGGCACAAAGCCCTATTTCGAAAGAACAGAACAATCTGTTTAATCGACACAAGTACTTGGCTGGCCGTGGAGGCGCAATGGCCCAGTGGTTAGGGCAGCGGACTCGCGGTCTTAGGATCGCGGTTTCGATTCCCAGACCGGGCGTTGTGAGTGTTTATTGAGCGAAAACACCTAAAGCTCCACGAGGCTCCGGCAGGGGATGGTGGCGAACCCTGCTGTACTCTTTCACCACAACTTTCTCTCACTCTTACATCCTGTTTCTGTTGTGCCTGTAATTCAAAGGGTCAGCCTTGTCACACTGTGTCATGCTGAATATCCCCAAGAACTACGTTAAGGGTACACGTGTCTGTGGAGTGCTCAGCCACTTGCATGTTAATTTCACGAGCAGGCTGTTCCGTTGATCGGATCAACTGGAACCCTCGACGTCGTAAGCGATGGAGTGCCAACTTGGCTGGTAACTATTTTATCGAACCTGGAAGGATGAAAAATGAACGAACTAGACTCCGATAGGATTTGAACTTAGAACGTAAAGTGACTAAATACTACAAACCATTCTGGCAACCACTGTTTTGGGTTGTTTTTTTTCTTCTTTTTTCCCCCTTTTTTACTAATTTGTCTTGCATTTTGGTTGATGATCATGGTTCCAGCTCATATAAACTGACAGTACTTCTTAAAGAGAACATCAGCCAAGAAGGAAGCAGCTGCGCAGCGACCGAAGAATCGCAAATGTTCCCACCTACATTGTACATTCAGTGTGTCCTCACGATTGGGGAAACTACGGAAATGGTGATACTTCATTGTCACAAACGTCAACCACCATGAAATGTATATTGTTCGTGATTCAAAAAAGTTCGAGTTTTTTTGTTTTTGTTTATTTTATCAGTGCTGAACTTGGATTATAGTCAACGAGGGTTGAGTCGGATGAACAATGTCACACTCTCGTCCTGAACGAATACCAAGCTTTGCTGAGACTGGCAGTAAAAAGACAATGCAATGGGACGGTCAGAGCAAACTCCGAGTTTCACCGTACCTTGAGGTACGCGTCTCGCAGTGACGTTACTGGATATAGTCTTTCTGTCAGTTGACACTCCACCACTAATGGTCGGATTTCCTCCGCACAGACTTCATATGAATAAAGTGACAAACAAGCCTAAAGTATTTCATTATGGGTTTAAAACTTGTTTGCTACTCTCAACCCGATTTTAATCGGCCTACACTCCCATAGCTTAAGAGATGACAAACAACGGTATACAGTTTGTGATACTACAGGTTTAGAGCTGGGTGCTAAATGAGCTGTTCTGAAAAGGAATGGATATGATTTCTACCAAAGATATTGTAACCCCTTTATATCACGTACCTCCAATTTTAAATAAGCATCCCGTGACTATATACACTAACGCAAGGTCATACACTCGTAAAAAGTTATTGTTACTTCAATCGACCACATTACATAACTGGTACTTAATTAATCGAACTAGCTTGCACGGAAGAGTTCAAACCCAAAATATAATATGATGAAACTAAATACAATATGACATTTAGTTCGGCGCGCTACCACTCAGCAAATTCATTAACTTGTGCCATAAATCCCAAAATAGAAGTACATCAAGTCTTTATGTGGTCGCCCGAACTGCTAGATATAGTTGCAAAATTTCCCTCGAACGATACCATAGCAGCCTGAAAAGGGAAAAATACGATGAATGGTACGATCCTAGATATGCAATGCTTAAAAGAAGGATGGGATTGATATGTTTAAAATGTTGAGGGCTTTCTCAATCAGGACCAGCCCAAGATTAAATAACAACATCGGGCATCACACAATCAGTTAAAGGGTCAAGGTCCGTATTCCATGATTGATGCTGCGCTTTATCAATAGCTCAAGCAATAGGTCCCTGGCTCACTTCACGTACCGAAGATAATACCACTAACCTCATTTTATCACGAGAGTTTGGTTCCAAAGAGAAATAGAACCAAAAACACCGTGTTTAATAAATCAATGACCCCAAGTTGTCCTCCTAACTTACCCAAATAAACACCTCCAAATAGTTTTTTGAACACACATAATGATATTGTTTCGTGTTTGCAAAAATATTTTGAATAAAATTTAATAACGTATGATCAGTAAATAAAAGAAAAACTGAAAAATACCATAACCTACAGAATCTTTGACTGAATACTAACCCGTGTTATTACAGATCAATTCATGATAAGTGTAACATGATTCACTATTGAGTGTACCGTGTTATACCAGATCAGTAATGAATTAATGAATAGTGATAAATGTAGATGTACCAATTACGTACACACTGACAGCTCTAAAGGGAGAGAACACTATAGAATTAATGAGATTTCGTTGGCTCAAATGAAACCGGGAGACAAGTCAGTCCAGTATATTGTTACATACAAAATCACGTACACGTTTCAACTCGAGGGTTAACAGATGTCTAATACATGATGGCTGACCTTCCCTACCCTATCATCATAGTAATTTTCATATCAACAATATTGTTGTTAAATAACGCCACCACACTTACAAATTCATCCATGGCCTAATCATTTCGTTTACGTATTCTTTCCAGCTTCATGCACACGTTTTATTTTATTAATTTTCCAACAGACCAAAGTTTCCTTCTCGAACTGCTGCTGTCCTCTCGGGGTATATTCTACGCCTATCAAAATAGTTTTCAAAATGTTCGCTGATTGTAATTTTCACTTTAAGCTGTTTTCATATTAGCACAAGCTTGACCAATGAAAAAGCTATCGGTCGCAGGGCAAGGCCCGTACTTAGCTGGCAGAGATGGAAAGTATGTAAACTATAAGGTCAACAGCTAAACCACTAATTTACGATTAAGTCAACCGGAAACTCCTGTTACCGAATTTCTCAAAATAAGCTGTTGATTTAATGATGGCCTCATAAGAATTCAATGGATTGTTATATAAAAGTAATTATATAAAAGTACAGACTTGTGCTAACTTTTTATACAACGTAGATACGTTAATAATGTACTGACTCATTATAAGATATAGTGGCTTGTTGAATAATTTGTGAGCTCGTTATACGGCACATGATGTGAAAGTGATTAATTATTGATTATATAGGAATAGGTCCGTTGTTTTAATTTCGTGTCCGTCATTGTGAAGCAGGTTTTAAAAGATTACTTACTAGCCATGTAGCTACGAAAGTAAACGTTCAAGCCCACAACGGAACCTATATGTGGTTGTCCATCTTGCTAAATATAACTGTCAAATCCTCGTCTTCTTACTTTCGCCACCCGTACAAAAAATGGTAGACTCCTGAATACCTCTAAAATGAAAAGACGTTTTTTTATACAGAAAATCCATTATAGTTGAATGACATCCTAGTTGAGGATGCTAGTTCAGAACGTATTTAACGTGGAAAATATTGCATTACAGACACAGGTGTAGCTATGTGGATAACAAATTTACTTCACAACTTCGCAGTTATGGTTTCGATCCCATAGCACAGCACCGTTGCTAGGTGTCTTATACCAGAGCTAGGTGTCTATCAAAGCCAAAGGTGCAGGCAAGACTGGCAACTTCAGTTTTGTTTCAGGCTACCTCTGTGCCACACATTCGGAAAGCGCTTTCTACCAGAGAGCCAAGTCTATCAAAACCTTGTGGATGAAATTTATTCGACGGGAACGGTATGAAAATAAAAGACCACTCCATTGTAAGCATTCAAAGACGGGTTCTACAGATAACTTCTCTCCGCTCATCGTGGATGCCCGGAAAGGTTCGAGGAAGCTGCGATTTCTCCTCTGAAGAACCCATTAAAAGCAATCTTCCTTTGCACGTTTAGCAAGGTCACCACCAGCTAAACTTGTGCCTCAAATAGTTACCATCTATATTGTCCATCACTAGCAAGGTTAATGTAAATGGAAGTCAGTTTGCACTTCAGAGGTAACGATTAAGATAAGATTACTTGAATTGGTAATAGTGGGGAGGGGCGGAGATGCATTTAGTGACCTGAAGACACCTTCAGCAGCCCACAATTGTATAACAACCAAGCAAAGTACGAAGTCTCATCTAACGTGCTCATTCAACTTGATAAATTACACCATGCTACCTACAAAAACTTTAAAAGACCTTTTAGACAATCAAAGTTTGAATACCTTTAATTCTAAGTGTGCACGAGCAAAACCGACCTGGAGTTAACTTTAATCCAAATCTTCACAACACACTGTGACTGGAGAACACTCACACAGAACGAGGTGGATGCATCGATTTTTCAAACATCTTCAAAAGTCTTTGAGAAGAACCGAGCATATTTGTGCATACATGGAGAATGCATCATCATCATTTAACGTCCGCTTTCCATGCTAGCATGGGTTGGACGATTTGACTGGGGACTGGCGAACCAGATGGCTACACCAGGCTCCAATCTGATCTGGCAGAGTTTCTACAGCTGGATGCCCTTCCTAACGCCAACCACTCCGAGAGTGTAATGGGTGCTTTTTACGAGGGCCAGTCCGACAGTACTGGCAACGGCCACGCTCAAATGGTGTTTTTTACGTGCCACCTGCACAGGAGTCAGTCCATGTTTATATAAAATTTGAACCCCTCTTAAGACCATGAGAGTATCATTCTAACAAAGCAACATTAGAAGTTAAATCTGCTACATCGTTTCATTTTTAGACAAGCTGATTGGATGTCACTAACAAATACATATTTCTGTTCAGTTGTAAACGTAAGATTTTGGCTTCAACTACAGTATATTTTAGACTAGCCTGCTTCACAGCAATAGAGCTCAGTCAAATCAACATCACCTTCAGAGTCAATGCAAGGGATGTGGCCTGCAGTACTCATCATCATCATTTAACACTAGTTTTCCATGCTGGCATGGGTTGGACAAGACTTGAACGGCAACACCAAGTTCCAGTCTGTTTTAGCTTGGTTTCTATGGCTGGATGCTCTTCCTAACATCAACCCCTTTACTGGGTGCTTTTTACATGCCACCATACTACATATGAAAATGTACATCCTTAAGGAATTTCATTTTCTTTTACCACAAATGAATGGCATTCTATCCTATTTGTACTGCCTCATATATAAGATAGATATGATCATCACATGGAGTAGCTTATGATGTGCTTCCATTAGCTATAAAATGTAATGACTATAGGCTTGTCACTGCTGTTTTTGTATCTGGTGGTGCAACAGAAAAGTTTCTGTACTCTCAACAATCACTTACTGGTGAACCAATCCATATAAATGAATATCTTGGTTATTACTCATTAGTCTTGTCTCATAAGAGGAATCAGATTATTAGCCCCTCACCTCCTCCCTTAAAACTGGATGTTGCAGTTATGAAAGTTTGGGATTTTGTTACAAAAGCAAGTGGAGTGATCAGGAAAATGATGCTTCCATCACCCAAGCCAAAGAATTTTATGCATCAAGTTGAGACATGATATTTAAGTTATCCACAGTAATTTCAAAATTCAGTCATGAACCCTGTTCACATACAGTCTTTTGAATGCAAGATCTCAAACTGTATAGATTATCAACAATGTAATACACAACCATGCTTTTATGATACTTTAACAAGGCATATTTATAAAATACACCAATTATCTCCAAGCATAAAATTGACAACTTACATAACATAGTTTAAAATGCATTGAGACAGAAAAGAAAGATGGGATAGACATAGCTGGAATGTACTTGATCATAGGATTATTCAGTCAGAGCCAATTAGGTTCATATAAGAGAGAAAGGTGGAGGTTATTTTAATGGCTGACTACTCAGAGATACATGGCATATGTTATAAATATGCCAAGTATCATAAAAGCATGAAACTATGAGGAGCTCTTTCAGTTGTGTATTAAATTGATACATAAATAGGTTACAGTTAGTACAAAGTTCAAGCACCATTCACATGTTAAGATGCCTTTGGAATAACATTGCTTTTGTTACAAGCTTATTACTGACCAGTGTAAAATCCAACAAACTATTATTATTTACATAATTATTGTGGATTGCAAAGTCACCCAATATTAAGTTTGTATGACTCCTTCCAGTTCATTAATCTAACATTAAATTCGCCAGTAACTGATATGTCGTTTTGTTATAATTAATTGCTGAAATAGAATCTTAGTCATTGATCATTCAGTCTGTAATTAGAAGCTTGGTATTCAAGTAGTTTCCCATTGTCGGCACCTGGATCATAGGAAAGATTGAATTCAAGGTAATGAAATTAACAATAGTATATTCTCGATCTTTGCAGTGGTGGATACTTATTAATAGCCATGTGGATAGTGTCGGTAAATGATATCTCAACTATAAACTCTGATTACAGACCACCCCATTCCATGCAGAGTAATCTAGCACAATATTTAGTACAAGAGGGAATTCAAACTTTGTTGTCTACTTGGACAGGGTACATAACTCTTGTTAGACATGTTCCATTCTTACTTTGCAGTTGAGTAATAAACTATTATAAATATCCTCCATTTTTCTGTCTTATCTAAACCTAAGAGGCTCTGAGGAAGCTTGTGCGATTTAAGAGAGATTTGACTGTTATTTCCAGCAAATCTAGCTATCTCTGGAGTCTTCCTGTGGCTTCCATCTGTAAAAACTATAGTACTAACAATAAGCAAATGTTTTAAGTTTCAACCATCTTGTTATTAGCTGTATATAAAGCTTTATTTTTCAAGATAGAAACCTTTCATAATTAACCAGCACTTTGATGCATGATAAATAGACAATCATTCTATTCCACAAGATATTCATCAAAAAGAAAATCAGATCTCTTACCTCCAGGAGGTAGGAGGATGCAGTTATCATCATATAAGAAATTTTCACATAAGAATGATAGAATTAAAAGTAACCCAGATATTAGCCTTTTAGTCAAGCACATCTAATGTTTACCACCACTACCACTGCAAACTTCCTAATATAGGAACATGCATGGCTGAATGATTAAGACGTTCACTTCCCACCCACATGGGTTTAAATTCAATTCTACAGTGTCACACCTTGGACAAGCTATTTTCTACTATGATTCCAGGTCAACCAAAGCCTTTTGTATGTTGTATTTAGTAGAAACTGAAAGCAGCTTGTGTGTGTGTGCATGTGTAACTTAATCCAGACACATTTTTTCCACTCTCCTTATTTCTTTCTGTAGAAGAGTGAAGGCTTGAAACATCACTCATTTTCCCTCAGCGCCAAACTAATATACTTTGTTTGCTGTTACCTTACCTGTCTCTCGCACAATTTTGAACTACACACATACACACATTATTTTAATAAAGGTCACAATACATGTATTAAAGAGCTACTAATAGTTTCATATGTTGAGAAAATTCAAACATATTCTTCAGGTGCAAACCACGTATCATAACAAACTAAAGAAATTGAATAATAGAATACGTTTGAGTTTTCTCAACATATGAAACTATTAGTAGCGTTTTAATACATGTATTGTGACCTTTATATAAATATTTATCTCTCACCAGATGGAGTACTTTTTTTGTTGAATTTTCTATCATGGATCTGTATATATATATATATATATATATATATATATATATATATATATATATATATATATATATATATGTATGGGGAGGGAACCTTTGGCTTAACCCATGATTGCCAAGGAGTGTCACTGTCATACAAACAGTGTAGTTTGTTTCCACTCTTCATGAAAAGATGTCCAGCCATGAGTGAATATTAACTTGTTTCAAAACAGATGAGTGATGGTGGCAGAAAGAGCATCTGGCCATAGAAAATTTGCTTCAACGAATTCTGTCTGATCCAGACTATTAAAAAAAAAAAAAGACAAATTGACCAGCACTTCTCACCCATGCACATCATATCAAAATATAAAGTCAATATTATTATTAATGTGAAAGCACATGGCTTAATGGTTAGGGTGTTGCACTCATGATCATTAAGATTGTGGTTTCAATTCCTGGACCGGGTGATGCAAAACATTTCACCTCATGCTCCTCCAGTTCACTGAGCTGGCAACCTGCAACAGACTGGCATCCCAACCAGGGCAATAATATATACGCCCCAGAATCATATAATCCTTTGGCTCAAAGAAGACATTTGATTTGATTTTCTTTCTTTTTTTGATCATTAGATACAGATACCAGGTGTGATTAATTAGAGAGTAACATTGTTATTCCGTAGAAAGACTCAAAGATGAAATTTCACAAATATCTTCATGAAAATAAATAAAACATCTTAATTTTAAAATTTAATTAGCATCAAATAATTGTGTGTGGAAAAAAATGCTTAGAAAAGGAAACATATCGGAATAGTATGAATGATATCTGAATTTGGTTGTAAAATGTTCATGAATTTTTGCAGTTGTAAATCACTGCCCTTTCCTAGATAGACTTAGGTATTTGGTCACGGTCGTGGGGGAGGTCCTCTCATACCAGGTGGTGGGCCTAAAAATAGAAAATAAAATATATAAATATATCATGAAAAAAAAAAAACACAGGTAAAAAATGAAATTAAGAAACTTGAAACTTCTGTAAGCACAATGAATTAAATTCCAAATTTTATTAGATTATTGTAAATATATATTGCAATGAACAGCAGAAACAATAGCACGGAAATACTATAATGCCTTGTGGTAGTTAATCATGTTTCTTTATATGCCGAGTTTTAATCCAACAAAGATTGACTTTACTTTTCATTCTTTGAAGATTGATAAAATAAAGCAGCAATCAACTACAGAGGTTGATTTAGTCAATGTTCACTAAAGCAAAATGTGCCCCCTTGTACCTAGAAATTAATATTGTTCCTGTTCCTTCTATTACTATACTTTAACCCTTTAGCATTCAGATTATACTGTCAAACATAATGCTTATTTATTCCAATTGTCTTGTACTAATCATGCATTATCTCATAGCTTCGAGATTTCAATGATGTGATTGCTTATTTTTAGACTGACATTGTAGTGAAGGTGAGAGAGGCTGGATCTGGCCAGTTTGAACATAAAGCACATAGAATATTGGGCCAGATTTGGCCAGTTTAAATGCTAAAGGATTAAACTTCTACCTGCATCACTACTAAATTCTCACTCAGTCTTGTGAGTTTCAGAACAAATGTTAGTACAGGCACCAGAAATAAAACACCCAGTATGCTCAGCAAAGTGGTTGGCATTAGGAAACACATCCGGCTATAGAAACCATGCCAACACTAAGACCATGCAACCCACACCAGCATAGGAAGCAGATATGAAATGAGGATCATGACAACAAATTTGGTAAATTTAATGTCAGTCAAGGTTCTTCACACTGTTATCGTATTCTCTACCTCACAAAATGTTCATATCTTGACATGAATTTCAGAGAGGATATAAGAAGTAGAACAAGACTTAACAGCAAAACAAGACTAACAGTTGTTATAGAAAGGAGTCATGACTATGTACTCAAATTAATTTTGGATTTCACCTAAAAACAATCTTCACAACATATGACGTGTTACAAGCCAACAAAGTAGCCACTAAACAGTTACCCAGACTGTTAGAAATGGTTGTCAAGTTTTCCTCAAATTCCAGCCGTTTTGAAAAGAAACTGGCACATTAGATGGTGTGGTTGTAGAAACCCTTAAAAAGTCAGGATGGTCACAGATTTGCTTGACCAGGGTTGAACTGGAGCTAAACAACAGATAACACTGAGTGGGTGGGCAGGCAGGCAGACAGATATAATTACAGTTTATTTAGCTCTGTATGTTCACATACTAGGGTACATGGATGTATATATTGGGTTGGTGCAGAATCAACTGCTTTATAATTTAATTAATAATTAATCAAAAATAAGTCGTTAATTACACACCAATCCAATATACACACATGATAAATTATATTATTTGTGTGTGTGTTATGGTTTATTTAACCTTGCACGTATGTATATACACATAATAGATTATACACACACACATATATATACACTTAGACACACAAAGCAGGGTGCATGGGTGTGTGTGTGTGTGTGTATATATATATATATATATATATATATACACACACACACACACACACAATACATTACATTATATATCATCATCATCGAAGTCCATGTTCCATGCTGGCATGAGTTGACATGGAAAAGAGGACATTTAAACGTGTGTGCGCACGCACACACACACACACACACACACACTCATAGAGCTTAAATATTTCAGACACTGAACACTTAACTTACTAAATAGTTGAAATGTACTTTTAAAAAGCATCCCAACAATTGGATTTGTTTGAGATTTTATTTCTGGCAGTGTATCATCTACTACCTACCACAAGCAGAAATACTAAAATTCTGCCTGATGCAGCAGCCACAAGAGAGTTCAGCTGAGCTCCAACCAATTATTGTCATAAACAGTTAAACACTGTGGGAATCAATATATCTAACTAAATTGTGACCGTCGGTTATCTATAGAGCACTTTACTTAGCTGCTACTGGCAACAACACACTAAACAGCAACAGCAACAGCATCCAATCGCCACAGCATGAATTGGAAATTCAGAGTAAGGAAGAAGTGGGGAGGAGAAATCTTCAAAGTGAAGAAAGACTGGTGGAGAGGAGGAGGTGGTGTGTTTGGTTTAAATTGAACTTGTTTGATGGAAAATATGTGAGTGGTGTGGTGTGGATGTAAAGTAATGGGAAAGGGAGGCAATTAACACAGTATCTTGTAGGCACAAAAACACCTGACAGTGCCCAAAGGCAGATTGTTAATGCATATTCTAGCTGTAGAACACAATAAATGGAAGCAGTATTCAAAAAGATGAAATTGCTTTAATTTGATAGCCCAGCAGATAAATTCAGAGTGCCACAACCTTGGGCCATGGTTGAGGTAATTGCAAACTCGTGTAGTGTATCTTGTCTGTCAGTAAAGAAATTGCAGACTAGATATTTTTGGTCCCTTGCTAAATAAAAATAACAACAATAACAACAGCATTAAGAATAATAATAACAATAATTTTACTGCAACAAATAATAAATGCTGCAAGAATAGAAAAATCAGAAAATGGAAAAATGGAAAAGACTGCTGCAGATAATACGAAGAGGGAAGCAACATCAAGTAACAGAGAAAGATCAACAACAGAAATATAACTTGTGTTATTTTCCTAATCTCTCCCTCTAGATTACTTTTCAATACACAACATTACAGGAAAACCTATACAAAAGGCTGCTGAATAAACAAACAGCTAAGTTACTCTTTACTGAGAAAACAAACTAATTTATAGCCGCGATGTTATCCTTGACGTAATATTATCAACATTTATTGTAATCATGGACCATTATCAAAACTGCAAAAGCAGTAGTATTTGTTTGTTTGTTTCATGTCCATTTTTACAAGCTAGCATGGATTGGATGAATATTTATTATTGAAATATTATTTTAAAGTTGGATGCCCTTCCTGTCACTAACCTTCATGTTTTCCCAAGTGAAAGATATTTTTTATTCCATCTTCAAAAGCACAGAGCTAAGAATAATTTGTTAACAAGGAATGTCAGCATAACATCACTGTTTTTTTTTATTTAATAGGTTTCATCCAGAAGTAGAATGTAGACATTCACCCACACACATTAGCCTTGTGGTTAAAAAGTTCACTCCTCAATTACATAGTTTCAGGTTCAGCATAAATACAGACAGGGTTATGTGACTAAGAAACTTGCTTCTCAATCATATGGTTACAAGTTCAATACCACTGCATGGCACTTTAGGCAACTGTCTTAGCTGTAACCCTACACTAAAAAGCTTGTTGGTGAATTTAGTATATGGAAACTGTATAAAGCCCATGTGTGTGCATATGTATGTATATAAGTATGTTTGTATGTTTCTTCTATCTTTTAATTATTATAAATCCTCCACTAAGGAGGGAGCCGCTTTCCGACAAAGATACAAGGCTCCATCATTGGGATGGAGTTAACACAGACAGATTCACATTTGGCACTTGTGAAAAAAGTCTTGCATATTTTTACTGTTCCACTCACAGATTGCACCTGTAATGTACGAATTAGCCAGTCGATTTCTCTTTCTGAAAATCTCAGTTTATCCAGATTCTCCTTCAAGTATTTACTAACAAAACCTAGTGTTCCAATTATCAGTACGAATATGAATTCATAGTTTGGATATAGAAGCTGGAGGTTTCAGAGCAGTTGTCCATAGATACCCTCTTTTTCTTTGATTTTCAAAGTGATATTTATATCTGCAGGGCAGCTGACCTTTATAATGGTACATACCTTTGCCCCTCTGTCCAAAACAACAATATCCAGCTTGTTATGCTTACATTTGATAGAAGTTTTGATGGGAAGATTCCACCAGCATTCCTTGAGTTGGTGTTCATGAATGTATTCCATAACAAAGGGATTTTCTAAGTTTATTTCAGGACTGTCTTTTTTGCGGATGGCATTGTAAATTGTTTTAGCAACAGCATCGTGCTGCAGAGGGAGGTAGTACCATGACGACATTTTAGGACGGCTGCTAATCACATGCATGTTATCTTCCATGGAAACATGACATAGCCTACACATGCGGTTGCACCTTGGGATTACAAGAGTGTAACTGTCTCTCTTGTTCACCAGGTACTTTGTGGCAATCTCTTGTTCCGAGATTGCAAACACATAGTAAACTCTGTAACGCGGTTGGTGTTAGGAAGGGCATCCAGTCATAGAAATCATGCCAAAACAGACAATGGAGCTTAGTGTGGCCCCTTGTCTTACCAGTTCCTGTCAGGCTGTCCAACCCATGGAAAACAAACATTAAATGATGGAAGTCAAAATTTAAAAACAAAAAACAAAGGAAGGGTGCACAATTGTAAGAGACATTAAAACATTTTATAGTAAGGTTAAAAAAGAATATTCATCACACACATGGTTTTCCTCTGAAATCATCTGATACCAATTGCTTAACACCAGGTCAGCAATGATTGAGCAAACGTGATCAAAGATTATTTTCCAATCTTTTCTTTTTAAGCAAAAATGGCTGCTGTTTTTAGCAGGTCAAGCCAACAACTGTTTGCTCTCAATAAGAGATTCAATAACTACCTAGAGCTGGTGATATTTACAGGTTTTAATTAAGAGATAAACAAATCACATTGTACTCTATGGGTGCAACCAGTGCTGACTGCAATAGAAAGTATATGATGCCATGAGTATAATAACATTATTTGAAGGTGTTAGCATGATAATCAACCCACTATCAACAGCAACACTGACCATCTCTCTTTAAATCCACCAATCTATTAATGAAAGCCTCTTCCATATAATACACCAAATTAGGGAACCTTTTCTACATCGATAATAAACAGATTCATAATTACTGATATTGATCAAGTTTTAATTACATAATAATTTAAGTAGTTTGCCTTTTGCCTATTAATAAGCAATAAGTATACAAATGGGCACCATGATATGTATGGTTGCAACATCTGCCAGAAATGGAGTATTTCACAGTGCAGTGACCCCATGCCTGGGAACTATGCTCAGTGCAAGTGCATAAAATTGTTTGCATCTAAGATCATTAATTTGAGTAAATCCAGGAATCTGCAGCTAGTTGGTGTATGTGTGCATGTGTACTTGTTGCTCAAGTAATGGTACATTTCTAATCAAATCACAGCCCTTATGAATAAAAATGGTTAAGTGTTTTTTTTTTTTTTGTTGTTTTTATATTTCTGCGGTTAAATATGTGTTCTATAACTGCTGATACGGTAACAATGTTGTTTACAGTTGAAAAGGTAAATAATGCTCTGAGTACCATAAACTAATACATTAAAATAAAAACAAGGAAATTTGTTTATTTTCTGGGATATACAAGAGCAAGCACCATGCAACATCTGCATTTTACATTGTGAAGTTGGTTTCACAGAATCAGTTGTTCCAAGATAAGCATGTAAGCTCAGTAAATCTCAATATCTATTGTTAAAATTGCTTTAAATTGTTTAATAGCTTCTTTTCAAGAAGTTTTCTCTGGATGACCATAGGGACACCAGCAGAAGTATCATGGTATCTGGAGCCATACTGAACTTCTACAAAACTACTCTGCCTTTACATTGAAAGAGAGAAAGACACATGCAATTTACACTATGTTAGCACACAAAACAAGATACAATGAAATAAAATTGAAATGGTCTAATACCTGGTGGTGGTCCTCTCATAGCAGGTGGAGGTGGTGCAGCACGTCCCATTGGAGGTGGCCCTCGCATTCCCATCATCATATTTCCAGGAGGTGCAGCACCCCGAGCAGGAGCTAAAACAGATAAATCATCAATACATTAACAAGAGCAAAAGTTATTGCCTATAAGTCCAATACACACTATATATATATAGAAATAATTGAGATTCAGTTGAATTAGGTAATTAAGCTGAAGCACCAAGTCAGTCCGGTATTATCCACACAGCTCCAAGTAAGGTGAATAAAATCAAAATAAGCAACAGGATATCCTGTTGCTTATTTTGATTTTAAAGTCTGTCATACCGGCCATGATGAAATACCACAAGGTATAGAAAATACGTATTCGCCTTTATATATTTAATCCTTTATATTGAACACTCAATAAGACATATTCCATATATCCAATAAGACATTCAATACTTTATTTCATAGTACCATCCATTTTTATTTTATATTATATATTATATATTGTGTATTCCATATCCCACATTGGTTTTGCAGGAATATAAATAAAACATAAAAAACAGACAGTGTTGGAACTCTTTTAAACA
>NC_068981.1:32888718-32891632 GCF_001194135.2 Octopus bimaculoides
TGTGTAAACAACATGAAGTATGAAATCAAACAAGTTAAACACGCAAAGAAAAAGAGAAAAAAATGGAAAACAGGACACGTAACACGGAGAAGGACTCTTCATCAGTTGTCGGCCGTGTATCAACTCCTCATTTCGAGCATTCAATGACAATATGAGTCTTCGAAGACAGTTGCTGCCATTAATTCCAAAATAAAATTTGGGATTTATGGAGGGTCAAATTTGGGAACAAAAAGAAGACAGAGATATACAAGGAAACCGAATAAAAACAAACATGGAGGGTTGTTAGATCAGAACGAGAGGAAAATAGTGAATGCTGGGGGAAATATTTACTTTGAAAAGAGAAAAGATAGTAGAGAGATAGATAGAAACAGAAGAGCGAGATAGATAGAAGACGTCCAGTCCTTAGAACGTCGTGCAGGAAAACAAAGATGGTCACATGAGGAAAAGAAAGATGGATGATGGTCATGTGTGAGCAACAAATTATATACAAATTATTTAAATGGCTAGTCACAATTTAAAACCAAAAGGCACAAGTATAGACGTTACTAAAAGTGACTAATAGTGCAAGTAAGCACCAACATTGCTAGAAATACAACTCTTAGCCATGAACAGAACATTTTGTTACAAAAGCACTTATCTATCAACTGCCCAGGGGCAACGGGGTAGCGTCAGTGATGAGAATTAATTTGACCTAAAAATCACTGTGATATGGGACCCTCACTTGCTTAGGGAGCCTGACTCCTTTGTCAATCAATAGATTAGTCCCTTTGTAACAGAAAATGTTCTGTTCATGGCTAACTGTTGTTTTAACTCTTATTTCTAGCAATACATGTGAGAGAGAGAGAGAGAGAGAGGGGGATAAAGTGAGAGTATGCATGTGTGTGAGTATCATTTAATAAATGGGATTTAAATGCAAGTTACGGTAAGTTTCATGCTCTGTTAGTACAATAGTTGTATGAGCTTCTATAGCATGCCATTGAGCATGTACTAGGTATGGGTGTGTGGTAAGAACCTTGATTCCCAACCACATGGTTCCAGGTTCAAGTCCCACTGAGTGGCACCTTGGAAAAATTTCTACTACAGCCTCAGGTTGATTGAAGCCTTGAGTAAATTTAACAGATGCAAACCAAAAGAAGCCTATCACACGCGCACACACACACACACAAATGTGTATGTGTGTCCACGACAGGCTTCACTACACAACAGTTGTTGATGTTTATGTCCCCACAACATAGCGGTTCACAAAAGGTACTGATAGAATAAGAACCAAGCTTGAAAAAATAAGTATTGGGGTCAATTCATTCAACTAAAAAGTCTTCAATGCAGTGCCCAAACATGGCCACAATCTAATGACTGAATCAAATTAAAAGATATTTTATATAAATATATATATATATATATATACATAGATACATACATATATATATATATATATTAAAAGCACCCACTACACTCTGAGTGGTTGGCATTAGGAAGGGCATCCAGCTGTAGAAACTCTCCCAAATTAGATTGGAGCCTGGTGTAGCCATCCGGTTGCACCAGTCCTCAGTCAAATCGTCCAACCCATGCTAGCATGGAAAGCGGACGTTAAACGATGATGATGTCATACATACATACATATATATATATATATATATATATATATATATATATATATATATATATATATATATATATATATATATATATATACATACATACATACATATATATATATATACACACACACATACACACTAGGTAGATAGACAGAATGGAATAGTGTGAATGTGAAATAAAGGAATGGTAAGAAACCAAGTAACACAATTCAAAAATACATCTTTCAAGGAACTAAAGTGAGTTTGTGCACTATTCTACATTTCACTTAGCACCACTAAGATTTCATGCAACACATACACACACAAAGAAGCAATTGAAGAACTCTTCCAATATCAAGATAGATGCCTAAGAATTAAATAATAAAAGTAGATTGAAATATTAGAAGAATAGACAATAGAAGTGTCAGTGTACACTGGAGAAATATCTCAGAAAAACATCTAGAAATATTCTGTTATTTGCAAGTTCCTTTTCATGAAATAACAAAAATCTGGAAGTCAAATGAAAGAATTAAGGAGCTAACGGCTAACTTAGACTTTCATAGATCTGCAAGCAAGTTTTAGAACACAAATACAAAACAGAAATTAAATAACAATAACACATTCAAATATAATTCATAAAATATACTGCTTGTGAACATTTATCACAGTAAAATAAAACAAATAACAACAAAATTTAACGAAACAAACTGTGTGTGTAGCCATGCCTATGAGTGCAAGTGTGTATATGTATGTGTGTCTGTATATATATATATATATATATATATATATATATACATACATACATACATACATACACACACATATTCTAAGACACTACAGAGGAAAGCATTTCTATGAAGAAGCAGTTCTAGAAGATTTCATGCCTAAGTAAACTGATGTCCATTCAAACAAGAAGACATAAGAAGGACAATATATGAATCAATTTTGCAATATATCGCCGATTTAACTCATGGCAATATTTTTCTAATGTTTCTCATTTTTATATCATTTTCTCTCTATTATTTTTCGCTCAGATGGAAATTTTTAATGAAACAAACCAACAATAAATGTGTTGGTAGAGGAGAGAGGAAAAACAAAAACATTAAAAAAAATTTTTTTCTTCAACTTTTCCTTTAAATTCATATATACATACATACATACATATATATATACATACATACATATATACATATACATACATACATACATACATACATATATATATACATACATACATATATATACATACATACATATATATACATACATACATATATATACATACATACATATATATACATACATACATATATATACATACATACATACACATACAT
>NC_068981.1:32892038-32912344 GCF_001194135.2 Octopus bimaculoides
ATATATACATACATACATATATATACATACATACATACATATACATACATACATACATATATAAATACATACATATATAAATACATACATATATAAATACATACATATATAAATACATACATATATAAATACATACATATATAAATACATACATATATAATACATACATATATAATACATACATATATAATACATACATATATATATATATACATGTCTTTCATTTAAAGAAACATAAAATATACACAAATTGAATACCGAAAACCCAGTTGAGTCATCTAAATACTATGTTGATTTGATGAATGGATATATACAAAAGGAAAGTAGAGAGAGATGAAGCAGTACAGACAAATGATGTCAGAAGAAGGGGAAGAAAAAAACCCCCTTCAGAGATAGAAAATTAGAAACAAATAACGTTTCGGAAAAAGAAAATTATAAATAAATATTTGCAATTTAAGGTTTGTTTTTAACCTCATAGTCAGATTTTCATAACCAAGAGACTTTCTATTTCTCTCTCTCTCTCCAAAATTATATTAAACAAATTTGCTATCATATAATATTAATCCTTTAAGAAAAGTATAGTATAAATTCAATACAAAACAGACTAAAATTAAAAGCCACACCAACATCAAGCCAAAAGCTATCATGTGCAACAAAACACACATGATAGCAAGTGATTTATTCCTTTTCAGTAATATTGCTGTTGTTTTTTTTTTTAAGTCTTGAACTCTATTTTCTTGTGTTTTTTTTTTTAATGAGATCAAGTTTTATTGATAAGCCATGAAAACACATACACCCACACAATTAGATGAACTATACAGCAGTAGGGAAGCTAATAATGTTAAAACGTTTCCTGTATCCCAGATTGCTAATTTGAATGCTCTCACATTCATACAGACAGAGTGATAAAAGTTATCAATCCAGTAACAAGTCACAAACTCAGCTGACATTAGAGATGCCATTATGAAGAAACATCAGCATCAAAAATTATACAATTCAACAATGACTTCCTAGATTTGACTTCTTCAGACAAGAGGTCATCTTTAACAGATAGATGTCCATCCAAAAGAAACTTTAAAACAGTGAGGTAAAGAAACTACAACACAGTGTAATCAAACAATTAGGCACAAATGCAAAAATCAAAGTTAAAAAAAAAAAAAGCAAGTCTAGTACTTTAACCATTTAGCATTTAAACCAGCCATATCTAGCTCAAATATTCTATTCTGTTTTATGTTCCAACTGGCCAGATCCAGCCTCTCCTACCTACCCTACAATGTCATTCTAAAAATAAACAATCACAAATTTAAAATCTTGAAGCTACATGATAATATATAATTAATTTTTTTTTAATGTGGATAAATAAGCATTACATGTGATAAATTAATCTGAATGCTAAAGGGTTTAATCACTGACTATGTTAACAGAACTTCAAGTCACACTAACATCTTCATCATTATTTAAAATCTGTTTCCCATGCTGGCATGGATGGTTCAACAAGAGCTGGTGAGTCAGAGGACTGTAGCAAGCTCCTGTGTCTGCTTTGGCATGGGTTCTATGGCAAGATATCCTTCCTGATGGTAATCACTTCACAAAGTGTACAGGGTGCTTTTTACATGACACCAGCACCAGTGAGGTCACCAAATAACTCACTAGAAAGGACCCTGTGACTAAGTGGGAACTAATATTGTGGGAGGTGGCTTTATGCCAGGTGATGATAGGCTAAATTTCAACAGAGACAAGAACAGGTGTCTTGCTGAAGAGGAGATACATGGTTGCTCCATTAAAAGATATATTCTGAAGAAATTCCATATTGTAAAACTAAAGCGTTACATAAATGGCTTCAAGTTCAGTCCCACTACATGACACCTTAGGCCAGTGTCTTCTTCTACAGCCCTGCGCTATAGTAGAAATGTCCAGGGCTAGAGTAGAAATATAGTAGAAGGGCTATAGTAGAAACGCCCAGGCACTCAAATGAAGCCTGAGTGGATCTGATCGACAGAAACTGAAAGAAGTCCATTGGGTGCGTGTGTGTGTGTGTGTGTGTGTGTGCATGGATGCACATGTTTGTGTCTCCTTGTCTTGACATTGCATGATAACTGCAATACGAGTGTCACTGTCAGACATGCTACAGCATTCATTTCCAGTTCTTTGTGGAAACATGTCTGACTATGGGGGAAATATTGCCTTGCTTGGAAACAGGTGAGGTTGGGCAAATGGAAGAGCATTCAGTCATAGACAATCTGCCTCAATAAATTGTCCTGCTGAAGCAAGCATGGAAAAACAGATATTAAAAAGATGATAATGATACATATTGTACAATGACTGAATGTAGTCCGGTTTTAGAGGGAACTAAAATAGTTGGTAACAGAAGGGGCACCTGGCCATAAAATACTGCTTCAAAAAGATAACCTCATGAGTACAATTCAAAATGGAGGAAACTGTTATAGGGCCTGCGAGGTTAACTTCCTATTTTGGGGAAAAACCTTTTAAATGTCTGTTATGTATATTGTACACAGTACACTTAGTACCCACTACAATACCCAGTCCTTATTGCAGTGAGATGGCATGCATGCTCCATAACCAAGAAATATGCCAGTGGAGTGCAAGCTTTTGGTAATCCCTACTTCTCCTCCCCACACTGAATAAGCCAAAGGATAGAGGCCAGATTAATATATGGATCACCTCTTCCCAGGGGTAAAAATGAGTTTAAATAGGGCCAACAACCCTACCAAGTAACAATCAAAATTCTAGAAGCATCAATGACAATTCAAAACTAGCAACAGCTGGGAGAGGAAGGCCTTCCCTCAGGGCAGCTCAGAGTCAAGAACTGTGGAGAAAAGCTATTGATGACCAATACTCCATAGGGAGAAAAGGGCTGAAGTAAATACACTCAATACACATACACATTGTAAATCTCAAAATAAGTTTCATGTAAAAAAAATGAATAACTATAAGTAACACAAAATTTTAATTCATATTTAAAAAATAGTTAACATATTTGAATTTAAAATAAGAAAACCTAATGATACAAAAACAGATAATGCTTGATGTATGAGCAAAAATATGATTTTATATTCTTTTTCTTTGTGTTGATTTTTCATGAGGATTTTTTTTTCCCTGATTTCTTCTGAAAATGAATTTTCTTGTTGAAATTTTTCCTAATGAAATCATTGAAATTTCACCATAATCAAATATTTTCAAAACTTTTGAAGAGGGAAAAGAAAAAGAGATATAAAAAAAATCCCTAACAACAACAAGCAATTTAATTATTAAAATCATATTTTTAAATGGATTTTGTAAATAAATTTCAAATTAAATCAAGTTATTCCAAAAAATTATTCATACATTTCATACATACATTGTGCATATGTGCGTATATAAATGAGTGCGCATGTCTGAATGTGTGTGTGTGTGTGCGTATGTGTATGTGTGTGAATATGTATTCATACCCCAACACCACTCTATAATTAGGATATTTTAAAGTAGATTTCCACCAAACTAAATCTATATTTGCTGTCAATTGCTGCTGTTTCTCACCTGTCAACTACCAAACCTGATTTGATTAATTAATAAGTCAATATTTTGCATTAAAAAAAAAATAATAAAAAATTTAAAAATTTAAAAAAAACATCTCCATTTATAAATTAAATTACACCAAAGAAAAGTCAGACAGTAGAAATGTGCAAAAGCAAGCAAGTGGATAAAGTTGACAAAAGCTTTGGTTATCTATTTATTTAATTATTGGTCACACTTACTGATGAAGCTGTACGAGAGTTTACAGAGAAAACAGACTTTTTTTTTTTTATAGAACAGTTGAGAAGAGGCAAAAACAAAAAAAAAACAAAACAAGCAAAAGAGAGAAAATGATTAAAACTAAAAAAAAAATTGAAGTGGAAGGATGATAGTGAAGTGGAAGTGGAATGGAGATGGTTGTGGTGATGATTACAATAGCAATGACAGCTATGTTTAACAGCATATCATCTAAATGAGCAAACCTCTTAACAAGAACATTCCAAGTGAGACCACTCCATTTTTTTTTCCAAGACTATGTTATCCAATGAATCATTCATTTTTTTTTTTTTAAATATATTTTTTAACAAACAGTAAGGATGCAATTTGAAGATTTGGCTGTTGTTTCTTGCAAGTGAAGCAACCACATAGAAACTCCTTCAATGGCTTGAGAGATTTTTGCAGTGGTGGTAAGAGTAGTGGAGAGGAAAAGTTCTGAGTACTTTCCTTTATAAATACCACTGCCATCATCATCATCATCATCATCACAACCTCCACAACTGCAATCATGCTCCTTATGCATATAACACCTACAAGACATCATTACCACTTTCCATGCTTGAAGACCCCTGTGGACATCAACAGAGGAGTGGAGAGCCAGTGAGGAGAAGCAAAGATGAGTAGAAGGCAAGGCAAGAACTCCTGCAGCTGTTAATACGGCAGGAGTAGAATAAATCGAAAAAAAACAAACAAAAAAACAATAGCAGCACAATGCTGGTGATGATAATGATCAAAGTATGATAACATGGATTAGAATGATGACGATGAGGAGGAGGAGGAGGAGGAGGATAGAGTCCCACTAGCATGAGTGAATATTGTGAAGTAGACCCACGAAGGCCTACACATACACAGATGTAATATTAGCAACTCGAACAACAACAACAACAAATGAACAATACAACCAAAGGCCCACAGGACACCACCAAAGTAGTACCAGATCACATAGCAATGCTGGAAATGATAAGAAGATGGTAGTTCCTAAAGCAACCAAAAGTGACCATGGGATAGATAATGATGAACATGATGACCAGTAATATACTAAAGTATACTGCAGCTGCAATTTGATCTGGTCTTCTTCCTTTAAACAAGTAGAAGAAATACATGTTATGCCAGGTAACCAGAGAGATGTATCTATTTCATATTGAGTTACAGCTCAAGAAAGTTAGTTCATAATCATATATAATACCTTAATGCATAAAAGCTAAGTGAGAACAATCAAAATTTATGAACTCAAACTCCTTTTCTCTCTCTTCAAGCCTATCAGAAGCAGGATGAATAAACCAAAAGAGGCACTCCAAATCAACACAGTAAAACTATGTTAAATGATGACTATGATACAAAAATAAGAGAAATATTTAACCCTTTAAACCAACCATAACTGGCCTAAATATTGTGTGTTTTATGCTAAAACTGACCAGATTCAACCTCTCGTACTTACCCTACAATGTCATTTTAAAAATATAAACTCACATCGAAACCATGATGCTACTAGATAATGTATGATTAATTCAAAACAATGTAAATAAATAAGCAATACATTTGACAAAGAAGTCTGAATGCTAAAAAGTTAACAAAAAGGCAATGACTTTACAGAGATCAAGTCCTTAGTCTGCACTGACCCAGCTTAGATTTAGCTTTTACATACTTAAAGAGTACATATTTTTACTGATCTGTAAAAGAGAAAAGGCTACATCAACCACAGAAGGACTTTAGAATCATAAGCTACCAAATAAACTGCATTGCTACTACTAACACTGCATTTAATTGGACATCTTTAAATTCAATGTAATATCAAACTGAATCAATCGCTTAATTGGCAATGGCTAAGTCGTAAGCACATTTTTTTCAAGGGTTTAAGATAAAAGTCCTTTAGAACAATACAGTATAGAGATTTGAGGAAGAAATTAGGACATGAATATTGTATTATATCAAGCAAAATGTAAAATTCAAAAACTGAAGAAATGATACGAAAAAGATAAACAGATTCCAGTAGAGCTAATAGCATAGTCTTCCAATTAGATCTAGTAACCTTCATAATTTAAATCAAGCATTTGAGTGATTAGATTTATCAAAGAGATGAACCAAAAGTCATACACTCAACCTCATATGAGATAAAAATGAAGTCGTTAAACAAGCCTACAAACCAATGTCAGCTGGAGAAATTAGATGGCAAAATAAATATAACAGGTTATACAATAATTTCAAAATAAGGCTTTGATTTCACTGAGGCTATAATAGAAGACACTTGCCCAAATGTTGCAGTCAAACTGTACCAAAAACCACTAGTTGGGAAGTAAACTTCTCAACATAGTAACACCTGTGCCCAATACAGATTTCCTGTTTAAAAGAGATCTAAAATAGCTCCCTCAAAATTTCACCAGCTTAATAATGGCAAATTCATTTTAATGAATTCGTTATTAGTTTCAAAATTAATTGAAAAAAGCAATGTATTTCAACAGAAATATGATAACCAAAAGGGTAATAACTGAGTATAAAAACATTTCCTTCTATGGTGAGAAATGACTGGGATACATTGACAATGTACTTATATATTTCTCAAGGGTATCAGTAATTAGAGCAAAAGGAAGCAACTCTACCCAGATAATGGTTTTCATTTACCAAACAGCTCCACAACAGCACTCTCTATCACTATGCTAATAATTAAATATATGACAACCACTCACTTTCCTAAACATCTCAAAATACATACATACATGTATGTATATGCAATACACATACACACACACATATATATATATATGCGTATTTAACTCAAGAACTAACTACATACAACCTATGTATTTATTAGTTTACAAAGTAAAGAATTCAGAGTGAATTTTTGAGGTTTGAAATATAACTTAAAAGATTCTTATAGAAAACTAAAATGTAACCTTTCTCTACAAAAATATCAGATTATCATTCATACAATCAAGATTTTAATTTAAATACAAATATTATATTTAACCATATATAAATAATATAAGTATAAATGTAATAATAATCATCATTATTTAATGTCCAAGTAATATGCTGGCAGGAGTTGAACAGTTTGACAGAATTTGATGGGTACAAAGACTTTATTGTACTCTAGTGGTTTTGGCATGGTCTCTGCAGATGGATTCCCTTCTTAATGCCAACCACTTTACAGTATGTGCTGGGTGCTTTATCTCTTCATGCCACCAGCACTAGTAAAGTCACCATGAAACTTGCTGGAATAAGAACCCCGGGCTGTGGAGTGGCAAATGATTTGGAACAGGTCAGTAACAAAACCAAGAGTGGTCTTAAGAAGATTGGTAAGTATAGATTAACCCTGTAGCATTCAGATTATTCTGTTGAATGTAACACTTAACTATTCACATTATTTTGAATTACTCATGCAACCTCACACATTTGGTCAACATATAATATATATATATCTACAAGAAGATATATAAGGAATTTGAAAATAGTTTAGACTAACTGTTCATGATAAAATGATTAAGATGACTTCTGTAATTAAGTGAAGTGACTAATTTCTTCTTGTGAGCAAATGTTTCTGAGGAGTGAAGGAGTTATAAAAAAAAGTATTTGGGCATAAAGAATGATTATAAAAAGGACAATATTCATTTTGTGATAATTTTGTAATAAAGTAAAAGCTATATACATTAAATATAAAGGTTATGTATAGAAGAAGAAAAAGTTAATTGCAGTTAGAGCGATTAAGTCTTTCTCAAAGATATAAAAGAAATCACTGATATACTTATAGCTAAGAATTGAAACCAAATTTCATTACTGCCAAACCACAACAACCATAATATCAAAAGTATAATAATAATAATAATAATAATAATGATAATAATAATAATAATAATAACAATAATAATAATAACAATAATAATAATAACAATAATAATTCTTTCTACTAAAGGCACAAGGCCTGAAATTTTGGCTGAGGAGACTAGTTGATTACATCGCCCCCAGTGTTGCACTGTTTCATCAACCCCGAAAGGATGAAAAGGAAAGTTAACCCTGGTAGAATTTGAACTCAGAACGTAAAGATGGACAAAATGCTACTCAGCATTTTGTCCGGCATGCTAACGATTCTGCCAGCTCACCACCTTTTCTTCTTCTAAAGGCACAATACCTGCAATTTTTACGGGAGGAGGAAAGTTAATTACATCAAACCCAGCACTTGATTGGTACTTATTTCATCAACCCCAAAAAGATGAAAGATGGATGAAATGCTGCTAAGCATTCTGTCCAGTGTGCTAACACTTCTGCCAGCTCACCACATTAGTAGTAGTAGTAGTAGTAGTAGTAGTAATAATAATAATAAGTTTCAAATTTTGCCACAAGGGCAGCAATTTTGGGGAGGGGATCAAGTCAATTACATTGACTCTAGTGTTCAACTGGTACTTAATTTATCAACCCCTGAAAGGATAACAGGCAAAGTGAATCTTGGCAGAATTTGAACACAGAACATAAAGACAGACAAAGTGTTGCTAAGCCTTTTGCCAGGAGTATTAACAATTCTGCCAGCTGTCTCCCTTAATGATAATAATAATTCCTATTATCATTATTATTAGGGAAACTGGTAGAATTGTAAGCATGGTAGACAAAATGCTTTGCAGCAATTCTTTCTGCTCGTTGCATTCTGAGTTCAAATGCTAAGATCAGCTTAGCTTTTCATCCTTTCAGGATCTATAAAATATCTTGACCCCAGTCAAATAGTGGGGTCAATATAATCAACTAGCTAACTCCCACTTAAAACTGCTGGTCTTGTGCCAAAATTTGGAACTATCATCATCATCATCAGACAACTCTCATTGGCATTGGTACACTTATTAATAATAACAAGATTAACATTTATTAATAAATAAGATTAAAAAATAATTAGAAATAATACATTTCTAAATCTCTCAGAGAGACTTAAGCAGTAGTGATGCGATAAAGTAGTTGTATACTGCCAACTTAACGTGACAGTCCCAATAAGGGAATATACTACTGCTGTTTAGCCCTAGGAAGCTGAACCGCTTCCTAGGGCTAAACAGCAGTAGTATATTCCCTTATTGGGACTGTCACGTTAAGTTGGCAGAATACAACTACTTTATTAAAAAATAAATAAAATGAAATAAACTGAATATCAAACTTTTTCTAAGACATAAATTTTTAGTCACTTAAAGATGAATTTTGAGAAATATCCATTTTAATAAAAACAAGTTTAAAAAATAGTTTGATTTTCTAGTATTTTCCAATTTATTGAAATGTTAACAAAAGTTTACTCAACTTATAAAAATAATAATAATGAAAAGGTGTTAATTCAATGAGTTACTTGATTTTATGTATTAGAGAAATGAAACAAAATCAACTCCTAATCAATTAAGTTATCTTACCTATAGGTAAAAATCCTGGAAAATATAAGTTTTTAAGAAATAAATTACATGTTCTTTGACGAGAGTATCAGAAGTATGGGATATTCTGGATTGCAAAACAATGTGTTGGAGCAAAATCAGAACATTGTTGGGGAAAAGCTTGTATAGAATGATAGCAGCATACTCACAGACACCAAGAAGAAACACAGAAATGATACAAGAAACAGCTGAATGGAAGTAGACATATCACTGGGACAAGCTATTGAATTTGACAACAGAGTGGAAAGTATAATTAAGGATATGAAGGGAGAGAAAGAAGCCAGACAAATAAGGATAGTCACTGAGATATCTAGTGAACAGAGATACCAGATAAAACAGTAAACTGTTATATTCAAGGAAAGGCATAGAAATAAGCAAGTACAGAAGCAGCAAAACACTGGACCTGTTTGTGAAAAAAAAGTAAGGAGTTACAGTAACTGTTTGAAGAGAGCTTAGATGATATAGAGTTTAATTGTGTACCAATGCCATCTTCCGAATGAGAGAACTATAGATGTTCCCAGCTAAGAGTAAGGCTCTGTACCTAGCATTTCTCAACCAGAAGAAAACTTCTGACAGGTTACCATGCTGTTATCTGGTGATTACTAAGAAAATTAAGAGCAGATGGTTTGTTACAGCTGTACAATCCATGTCATCAACCAAGTGAGAATTAAAAAGGAGCTCAGTGAGATAAGTGTCCATCAAAGCTCAATTATCAGTTTCCGGCTTATAGTTAGTTCTCCAGGATATAAGAGTTCAAGACTGGCTGTCCATGAGAACTCCTGTGTGCAAGTGACAAGTTTTTAGATGAATTTACTGAAAAATTAAAAGAAATGCCTAATATAGAAGCAAAACGTAAAATCAGAAGCAGAAAAGAACACAGATCTCAGCTGCCATCAGAGAGATGGTCATTCTCAATATGTAGAAAAGGAGTAGGCAAGAATTCTGTACTGTGTACCAAACGTAAATAAGCATGCGCAAGAGATGCAGTAAGATCACAGGCAGATTCACAAAGACATGCCACTCCAGTAAATATGTAATGTTAGTGCGTAGATGTGAAATGAGAGGAGAAAAAAAGAGCATAAGAAATGTGCCAAATTATCCAAATGGAAGAAATCTGCAGATGAGAAAGACATGGGAGAAGTGGTGGAAGTTGATCACCAAAAACAGAATCACACGAACGAGATAATAGAAATTGACAACAAATGACAAAACACTGGAAAATAAAAGTAAAAAATGCTGTCCAACACCTGTCGGACTTGTCAAAATTTAAGTAAAACTGTAAAATGGGAGATAATCGTGTACAGAGTAACCTCCCTTCGAAAATCGTTTACCGGTCTTACTTCGTTGTGTACCAAGGAGTATAATTATACGTATTAGTTCAGAAAGATATACATTTCCATTATTGTGAAGAAAAATCTAACATTCCAGATGGTTAGCTTCAATAGTTTAAAACTAAAGGCAATGACTTTTTTTTTTTTTTTTTTTTTTACCACCACACTACACCCCAACACTAAAACTGTACATACGACAAGCTTGAAATAGCAGCAGCTACCTCAAATTACATATTAAAATATTTAAAAAAAATACATTGGATAATGCTGTCCTAGTTACACTATTGCATAGAAGGGGGTGGAAATAAGATGGTCTTGACTGGAATACCTTAAATTATAGATCTGTTCGATCAGGGCTGATTTCTTACTAAACAACTAAGACTGTAATAAGAATCTACTGTAATGTAGACAACCAAGACATATAGTACTGAACGGTTTACAGTGAATAGTACTTGGATATTTGGCATTCAAACTCAACTGAAATTAATTTTACTTTTCACTTCAGTTGATAAAATACGTACCCAGCAATACGGATATCACTTCAATCAATTGTAAACTCCTCAACATCCAAGGAGACTAGAGTCTACCATCGTGATTAAATTCTTGACCAAAGCTAATTCACTTCCCTTGTTCTGCCGCTAATACAATTTAGAAAGCATGAATACCACAACTCATTCATCATCTACTGCAGAAATGGAGGTTTTGTGTTTCACCAATTAGAATTCAACAGTTATTCATTGAGATAATTCTAATGCTATCTGCACCATTTTTCATCACAGAACAATTGTCTAAAACTGAAAATTCTACCACTAAGGTTCTACGTCATTATTACCATGAACAGAGAGAGATTCACTGAAGAATTAGTCTCCAGCATATCACAAGTTTTTAAAAACTGTATACCGTGTTAACAGAAGCAAGATTTCACTCTTGTCACAATTACTTGTTCCATTGCTAACGAGTAGGTAATGATAGAAGAGTGATAACTCTTCCAGATAACCAGGCAAAAATTAAGCAGAGTAATGTACCTTGCTACGACAGGTAGAAGGTGAAGAGAAAATTTGAATTTCTGAATTCGGAATAGCGCACAAATCCTTGTGGAACAATGATTAGGATGAACGAAGAAGGAAAAAGGACTAAATAAAAATTGTTCAACACCAGGCACAGGCATGGCTGTGTGGTAAGAAGCTTGCTTCCCAACCACATGGTTCCAGGCTCAGTCCCACAGTCAAATGACTGAAACAAGTAAAAGAATAAAAGAATCAGAAGGCCAATAATCTTCTTAAATAGTCATTGTAAAAATTTTTTCCAATATCTATGTTTAATCTGAATAATAATCACCTTCCATAAACTTGGTTGTGAGTCAAAGTAACTGAAATTAGAACTACTTTATAGTTCAAGAAGAAAAAATAAAAATAAAATAAAATAATTAGTAATTTAAAAAGAAAATCACTAACCTTGCATTCTGGGAGGAGCTCCCATCTGTCCAGGTCGTGGTTGAGGTGGTGCTGCGACTGATGTCGCCCGTGCTTGCGGTGTCATCATCTGTTGTGATGGTCCTCCAACACCACGTACAGGACCTTGCAAACCAGGAGCAGCAGCACCTGAACTTCCAGGAGCTGCAGGAACACCACGTCCAGCAGCACGTCCCATACCTGTACCAGGGGCAGCACCAGCCAATGGAACACGAGCAATGCCCTCCTAGAATATTTGAGGAAAAGAAATACATAATCATTAGTTTCATCAGATGTAGCAAATTAACTGCAGCTATAGTATTACACTTGCCTAATTTAATTTAAAATACAACAAATAGGTAGACATAATTTAAACTAGCAAATATTTGGTACCAAAAGAAACAAACAATTTTGAGGGAAACTATTTGTCTGTGATAGACTGCCATTATTAATTAACCCTTTAGCATTTAATCCAACAATCATCATCATCATCGTTTAACGTCCGCTTTCCATGCTAGTATGGGTTGGATGATTTGACTGAGGACTGGTGAACCAGATGGCTACACCAGGCTACAATCTGATTTGGCAGTTTCTACAGTTGGATGCTCTTCCTAACGCCAACCACTCCGAGAGTGTAGTGGACGCTTTTACGTACCGCAGCACGAAGGCCAGTCAGGTGGTACTGGCAAAGGCCATGCTCAAAATGGCGTATTTTACGTGCCACCTGCACAGGAGCCAGTCCAACAGCACTGACAACAATCTCGCTCGAATGTCTTTTTACATGCCACCGACACACGTGCCAGGAAGGCGACGTAGGTAACGATCACACTCAAATGGTGTTATTTGCTAGCCAAAATAGTCTAACTGCTTTATGCTCACACCAGCCAGATCCAGCCTCTCACACCTACCCAGCAACATCCTGATGAAAATATACAAGCACATCATTGAAACCTCAAAGCAACACAATAAATGATTTATTCAAAATAATGTCAATAAATAAGCATTTCATTTCTGAATGCGAGAGGGTTAAAATTATAATAAAATTTTGAAGTGTGAGATGAATGCTATCATCATCATCATCCTTTAACATCCGTCTTCTATGCTGGCATGAGTTGGATGGTTTGACAGGAGCTGGTAAGCCTGAGGACCACACAAAGTTCCACTGTCTGCTTTGGCAATTTTTTTTTTTTTTTTTGAGGTTGGATGCCCTTCTTGATGCCAACTGCTTTACAGAGTGAACTGGGTGTGTTTTACATGGCACTAACACTGGTGAGATCTGCTTTGACATAGTTTTTACTGCAGGATGCCTTTCCTAACGCCAACCACTTTACAGAGCGGACTGGCTGCTTTTTACATGACACCAGCACCTGCAAGGTCTACTTTGACTTGTTTTTAAAGTAAGTATGACAGATAAATGCAGAATAACCTAATGTCAGATGAATGAAAAGCAAAACAGTTGAATCACTGTCATACAAGACTGAGACAATCAACTGCTTTTCTGCCATACAAGACTGGAGGCATTCAACAATATCTCTGCTAAACAGGGTCAAGGGATAGCAAACCACCTGCTGCCATAGAATGTTGGAGTCAGACAACTACCCTGCAATATATATATATATATATACACACATATATAGATATATAGATATATATATAGTTGCTATTATGCAAAATTGTTGGAAGTCCAAAACGTTGCTTTTTCAGAAAATTGAAAAATAATTTCACTATTCCATAGCAAAACCATTGTATTACACTTTGACAATTTTTGATATCTTGGCATCTGAAGTAGCTGGAGATACGATAGTTTGACCAAAAGAACCAGTTATTGCAAGCAAAAATAAATATTGAAAAAAAAAAATGCATTTGACCAAAATTGGACATAAGACAGTTTAACATAATAGCAACGATATATATATATTTTCATTCACTCATTTGTTCAATGTCCTTTTTTCAATACAAGTACGGATTAAACATTATTCTGCAGCAGGGTACCCTTACTGTCACTAACCCTTACTTGATTTTCCTTTAGCTAAGGGATATCCTCTTTCACATGCCTTTGAAGGTGTAAAGCCAGACAAATCAGCAACAACACTGGTGAGTGTACTGGGTGCTTTTTCTGCATTACTGACACTAGTGAGATGACCAAATAGCTCACAAGACAAGCCCACTTGACTGAAGAATGTGTTGTACTGAGGTAGGTGGCTTATGCCAGGTGTTGAGAAGTAAGAATGATAGAGAGATAGGAAAAGGTGTCTTCCTGCAGTGGAGATATATTGCACCTGGCTAAGTCCACATACTTTCTATTTGATCCTTCCTTATTTTTAGCTATATTGGTACTATTATCACAACATCATTCATCATCATTATCATTTAACGTCCATTTTCCATGCTAGCATGGGTTGGAAGATTTGACTGAGGACTGGTGAACCAGATGACTGCACCAGGCTCCAATCTGATCTGGTAGAGTTTCTACAGCTGGATGCCCTTCCTAACGCCAACCACTCCGACAGTGTAGTGGGTGCTACCGGCACGAGGGCCAGTCTGGCAATACTGGCAACGGCCACGAAAAAATGGTGTTTTTTTACATGCCACCTGCACAGCAGTCAGCCCATTACTCTTTAACTTGTTTCAGTCATTTGACTGCATCCATGCTGGAACACTGTCTTTATAGTTGAGCAAATCAACCCCAGAGCTTATTTTCTCTGTCTCTTTTGCTGAACCGCTAGGATCATGTGGTTGGTAAGCAAGTTACTTACCACACAGCCACTCCTAACATAATAAATATTTTGTTTTTTGGTCTCCCGATCCCTTATCTGGTGGTCAATGCAGAAACTAGGGAAAGATGAGTTGTTAGTGAGAGCTGTACAAGCCAATGTACATGGATGCTGTAAGGTGAAGGTTGGCAACGAGTATAGTGAAGAATTCCAGGTAGGGATTCACCATCAATTGGTCCTCAGCCCCCTCTTATTCATCATAGTCCTCCAGGCAATAACAGAGGAATTCAAGACAGGTTGCTCCTGGGAGCTTCTCTGTGCTGATGACCTTGCTCTAATTGCTGAGTCACTATCAGAAGTAGAGGAGAAGTTTCAGGTGTGGAAGCAAGGTCTAGGATCGAAAGGCTTTAGAGGCAATCTAGCAAAAACCAAAGACTTAATAAGTAGGAAGGCAGACAAATCACAAATCACTTCAGGTAGATGGCCCTGCTCGATCTGTAGTAAAGGCGGAGGTAGAAACTCCATAAGATGTACCCGGTGTAATCTATGGACACATAAGAGGTGCAGCAATATCAAAGGAAGGCTAACTGAGAAGATAGTTTTTGTGTGTGGCAAATACTCAGGGGCAATAAAGACTGAACATGTGCAGAAAATAGCTTCCGTCACATGCTACGGGAAAAAACTAGAAGTAGTTAATAACTTCCGTTACCTAGGTGACCAAGTCAGTAGCGGGAGTGGATGCTCAGAGTGTAGCTGCTAGAATAAGAATAGCCTGGGCAAAGCTCAGGGAGTTCTTACCTCTGCTGGTGACAAAGGGCCTCTCATTCAGAGTAAAAGGTAGACTGTATGACACACATGTGTGAACAGGCATGCTACTTGGCAGTGAAACATGGGCTGTGACTGATGAGGACATGCGTAAGCTTGCAAGAAATAAAGTTAGTATGTTCCGCTGGATGTGTAATGTCAGTATGCATACACGACTGAGTGTAAGCGCCCTGAGAGAAAAGTTGGACATAAGAAGCATCAGATGTGGTGTGCAAGAGAGACGACTGCACTAGTGTGGTCATGTGTTGTGTATGGAAGAGGGCAGCTGTGTGAAAAATTGTCACGCCCTAGTAGTACAGGGAACCTGTGGAAGAGGTAGACCCAGGAAGACCTGGGATGAGGTGGTGAAGCACGACCTTTGAAGATTGGGCCTCACAGAGGCAATGACTAGTGACCGAGACCTTTAGAGATATGCTGTGCTTGAGAAGATCTGGCAAGCCAAGTGAGACCATAACCATGGCCTATGCCAGTGCTGTCAGATTGATCTCATGCCGGTGGCATGTAAAAAGCACTATTCGAGCATGGTCATTGCCAGTGCTGCCTGACTGGCTCCCATGCCAGTGGCACGTAAAAAGCACCATTCAAGCATGATTGATGACAGTATTGCCTGACTGGTCATTGTGCCAATGGCATGTAAAAAGCACCCACTACATTCTCAGAGTGGTTGGCGTTAGGAAGGGCATCCAGTTGTAGAATCTTTGCCATATCAGATTGGAGCCTGGTACAGCCTTCTGGCTTGCCAGTTCTCAGTCAAACCGTCCAACCCATGCCAGCATGGAAAGCAGACGTTAAATGATGATGATGACGATGATGATATTAAAGGTGAACTAATTCAATTTGTTTAGACTTCATTTTCCCCAACAAATATTATAGTTAATTTAAGTTGTCAAATTGGTTATATCATTAAATATGGATGTTTTGAAGCTGACCATGTCAACTTTCACTTCAGATGAAAATAGGATGTGACAACAGCAGAGAATGGGAGCATTTTTCAGTTTAATTAATCTTATCAGTCACCACCTGTCAAGAATGCATATTAAGTATATTACAAAATGTTGATTCAGTTTAATTAATTTTAGTGTTAAAACAGTAACCAAGTCAGTTTAACCTTAGTGTTTTGTGTTTATAAAATAGTAATTAAGTCAGTTTAATTCATTTTAGTCGTTACATGTAAAGAATGCTTAAAATTATGCATATTGTGGGTTGGCTGCTAAGATACTTCCATTCTTCGATACTTGTAACTTACATTTTGTAGTAGAGGTCAAAGCCAATACAACAGGCTTCAAAACATCCATAACTCAGTATTTTAGCAATAAATTCTAAAGTAAAGAATCTTATTAGACAGTTCCAACTGATAAGAAAAACATTCAACATTAGAACTAATGCCAATCAGATATTTTGATAAACTCCAAAATCATAATACTTCATTATCATCAGTTAATGTCCATTTTTCCATGCGGACATGGGTTGGACGGTTTGACCAAGCTGGAGAGCTGTACCAGGTTCCAGTTTTATTTGGCTCAGTTTCATGGCTGATACCCTTCTTAATGCCAACCAGTTTACAGAGTGTGTTGGACGCTTTTTTTTACATAGCACCAGCACAGTGCTTTTTTTATGTGGCCCAGCAGACATTTTTTTCACAGCACTGACATATGCTTTTTACGCAGCACCAGCACAAGGTACCAACATGGGTGCTTTTTACATGCCACCAGCAAGGGGCTCTTGTAAAGCAAAAATTCCTTCAACTGGGAAGGGAGCATTAACAATTCTGCTGTGGTGGACAGGTCTTATACAAATACTTATAAGAATATTTCCAATAATATAAACAAAGAAATATGGAACAAGAACCTACCTCAGCTGGTGGCGGTCCTTCAACAGTCATAGATACTAAATGTTCTCCTCGTAGTAATACTAATCCAAGAACTCTTTTTTCTTCTCTTTCACCCTGTTTACTACTTTTGGGCTTGATCTTCCTAAATTCATCACAATCACCAAGTATTAAATTCATGTGTTTGTCGAAAGCTTTGAAAGTACCAATAAAAATCCGGCCATCTTGCAGGGTACATCGTACCCTGTAATTGATGTGCTGGAGCATCTTTGAACTTTTCCCCACCGTCTGAAAAGGGAAGTGAAATATTAACATTTAAGATAAGGCTTTTAATGTCATCGTTAGTACATTTACATAATGCTTCAATCAATTTGATTACCAACTTCAATCATCATGTGCCTTTATTCATCAATATTTACACTGACCATGACTAAACTCAATGAGTTAGTGAAGGGAGACATCACTACACTCTTCTTTTAGAAATAAGGATTCTGTAGTTGGAATAATGTACACCCTAAGGAATAAGAAACTTTGATAACCATTGGAGATTGAACTGTAGTGTAAATAATGTAAATACACATTTTAATAACGAGGTTAATATTCCGAGAAACAATATTGGAACTCATCTCAGAACTTTAGGTTTTACATTATTAACGATTTATTATTCCTGTTCACAACTACAATATGAAAGTACTTAGAATTATATCAAATCAAAGACACCAAAGCAACAACAACAAAAATTCTCACAACAACTCTCACTTTCTTACTGTTTTTCTTCTTTTCTGCTTGACTTCTCTGTTGAAACTAATACCATTTTAGACCCAGGCATGGTTGTGTGCTTAAGAAGTTTTGATTCTCATCCATTCGGTTTCAGGTTCAGTCCTGCTGTATAGAACCTTGGGCAAGTGTCTTCTATTAAAGCCCCAGGCCAACTAAAGCCTTACAACTGGATTTAGTAGACACAAACTGAAAGAAGTCTGTAGTGTACGTAATATGTGTGTTAATTTCTGTCTTGCCATCATATGATAATTGTAAATATTTATTATTGTTATACAAGGTGTCACATTTCCAATCCCCCATGAAAACAAGTCTGGCCGAGAAGAAATATTACCTTGCTTGGAAACCAATAAGGATTTGCAATTGGAAGTGGAAAGGCATCCAATCATACAAAATCTTCCTTAATGAATTCCATTTGAACCATGCTAGCATGGAAAAAAACCCTAACATGATCCCATTCAAATCTATTATCCAATATTTTTCTCAGTGATATTTACAAATCACTTCCCATTATCACTGAGAAAAACTGTACTCATACATCACTGTCTTCAAGCATCATGAGTTTTCCCATGTCTGCTTGAGTACACTAAGTGTCACATCCCACATCACTACTTATAATCAACCTTCTCATTACCATATCTACAACGTTCACAGTATCCTAAGTTCAGACATCGCTTCTGTCTTCAATGGATGCTCTTGCATTTTCAATGAATATTCCAGCTCTCAGGTAGTTGAGTATTCTATGACACTCCTAACCTTAACCTAATCCTCACACAGAATCAGAGTAACAATGTTAGTCCTTTAAGTTACATGTACAGTACCTTTGACAGGATTCCACAATTTCCTGTCTATCCAATTGCACGAGGCTTGGGTCAATCAAAGGCTACAGTAGAAAACAATTTCTCAAAATACTGTGTAACAAAATTAAACCCAAGACCTTGTGATGGCAAAGCAAACTTCTTAATCATACAGCAATTCCTATACCTGAGTTTCCTCTACTGGTAACATTCATCATCTATACAATCAAACGTCTGCCTTCCTACTTACTAAGACTTTGGTTTTTGCTAGGTTAACTCTAAGGCTCTTCGATTCTAGACCTTGCTTGCATACCTGGAACTTCTCTAGTAGTGATTCATCTATAAGAGCAAGGTTATTGGCATATAGGATTCCCAGGAGCAGCCTGTCTTAAATTCCTCTCTTATTAGTTTTACAATTAGGGTTTAAGATTAGGGTTAAGGTTAGATTTAGGTTGCACACTAAAGTGTAAATGGCAGACACCGAGATGAGCAAGTCTTATGCGCCTAAATAGAGGTGGCACTAGACCAGCCAATTCTGAGGAGCAGCAGTCACTGATGTAGCAGTAGAAAATGTTAAGTGAGGACACAACACATTTCCTGGTCAAAGAATGGTTTGTGTTTTTGAGTAATTTTATGTCTACCAGTGAAGTGGCTGTTTCTTTTAGAATGTGGTACTGAATGTCCATAAGTACAACCATAGTACTGTCTCAAATAGTATGCCATTGTGAGTCTCATCTGAGCTTTATAGAGGGTGAGTAATTATTGGGGACTGAAGTAGTTTCTGACTCTGGAAAGAAAAGCCAGTTTCTGGAATGAGGAGGTATCCATTTATCAAAAGAGAGCTTTAGAGATGGGGAGAACTTGTAAAATGATGAGGTTTCCAGTTGATTTTTATTTTTGTTGAGGGAGAATGAGATGCACTATTTTCACAATGTATGCAGTGTTTGTCTCATTTTGCAGTTGAATGAGACAAGATTGGCAGGGCTTTGTTGGAGAATGTTTCTAAGAAAACTGTTCATGGAGTCAGTGCATGAGGTGCCCAGCTTGGATGTGTAAAGTTAAGAAAGACTGCATAAGAGTGGATATTGTTGGAGGTAAACAGCACAGGACAGAAGACAAAACCAAACCTGAAGGTACATCAGGCTTGTTAGTTTGCATCAAATGGAGTTCCAACATCTGATATGAGATAGTGCGATGCAACAGGAAGCTATAAGTATCAAAAGATCAATGGAGCAGCTTTAACAAGAGATTTGTCTGTTGGACACAGTTGAAATCATTGCGTATGTTGACCAACACTGCTTTCACTATGTACAAAGGGTGAGAGACTGTTGGTAACATTAGAAAGTAGGGCTCCAGTAGATCTAGTTTCACAAGTCATACTGGGTCTTTAAAGGGAGAGAGAGA
>NC_068981.1:32913000-32916658 GCF_001194135.2 Octopus bimaculoides
AAGAAAAAGAAAATAAGGGGGGAAAGGTTCAGATTACATATAGTCCATCTGGACCGTCTTTTTCACCTCTACGATGTTGTAAAATTTTAATGAAGAATATCCATTTTTCAGAAAGTTATAAGGAATCAAAGTAAGGGGGGGGGGGAACAACTGTAGTTATAGCGATGATGGTTAGCAGGGTCAGGAGTACCCTTCCAGAGGAAAGGGACACACTGTGGTAGGTTTCCAAAATCAGGCTATATAAATGTAGCAGAGAAAGATATAGCTTGATACAAATAGGGGTTTGCTCTACTAACAAGCAGAACTTTTAGAGTAATGGACGGGACATAATTGTTTCTGGTGTGGCGCAGCTGCTGTACGAAATAATAGGACCCAACTGATTAACAAGTAACACGGAATGTAGGGACCACTACTAAAATGATATCTACTCCTCAGAACCAGCTGGTTGCATACCACTTCTACCCAAGCCCATTCTGGCACCCGTCAACAGACTACGAAAAGCTCAATGGTAAATGTAAAAAGCAATTTAAATTGACAACATCAAGTATATTTTTTTAAATATTTTAATGAAAAGAAAACGGTTACGTCCCTTAAAGACTAAAACCAGTGTCGAAGAGAAATAGTTCCAAGACAGAATACCGGAGATTAAATACAAATAAATGTATTTTAAATAATCTCAGATAACAATTTTCAGAAAATTTTCCTGCAATCACAACACTAATGAAATACTATCGAATTTCATTATGTACTACATGTGTCATGAAATCACACGATTATTAAACTCATTGAACATAACTTCATTGTATCAGCGAGTTCTATGTAAACAGTAACAAATATAACAGAAAATTTTAATAGAAAAATTTATATCCTTTTACTAGTTTCAATCATTGGACTGTGGTTAAAATAAACAAAACGTTTCTTTACGTAAAAGTAATTATACTTCGATTTTTAAAACCAAAAACCTTAATTCATAAACAATGGATGTTTATTTTCGAAACATAAATAGTTACAGATCATATGCTTATATATGATGTTTATAATGACTTTAACCAGAATATTCAGGAAAGAAAAAGTATATTGAACGTAAGAAGAAATTTCTAACAGGGCTGATATATATATATACATATATATTTAAGTACAACCACACTATATGAAAACAACACGCGCCATTTTTTTAATACTGAGTGCCGCCGGTTAGTACAGTGATCAAATAAATACTATATCCTTTAAAGGCTGGATTGTCAAAATTAGAAAAATGTAAAATAAAACTCATAAGTAACGAAAACAGAATATATTTTCAAAACTTACCATTTTGATGCCGTTGATTAAAAACCAGCAACAACGTGGGTGAAATTTGGAAATCCCGACTAAAAAACGATTAAATACTGCTTCCTCATTGGCTAATTTATAAGCAGAACAACTTCGCAGTAAATGTAAATCACCGCCGAACATCTCCCTAACGACATAAAAAAATAAAATCAAGCCGGTTTTCAGTTGATTATATACATTTTATTTATTTCGATTTTGTTATTTTGATTTATAAACAATATATTATAGAATTTTAAAAGTAAAATACATATTCAAACTTAAATTCAAGCATGTTTTTACGTTATGCAAATTAAGATCATTTTATTTGTTGTCAGATAGCAAAGCCCTTTGTAATGAGTACACAATAATTTAGATATGTCTCAGTGTTTTAATATTACTTTATCGATAGGTAGAAACGTTGCATGCCGGGCGAAAAAGGCGGCGAGCTAGCAGAAACGTTAGCATGCCAGACGAAATGCTTAGCAGTATTTCGTCTGTCTTTATGTTCTGAGTTCAAATTCCGCCGAGGCCGACTTTGCCTTTCATCCTTTCGGGGTCGATAAATTAAGTATCAGTTGTGTACTGGAGTCGATTTTATCGACTGGCCCCCTCCCAAAACTTTCGGCCCTTGTGCCTAGAGCAGAAAAGAATATTACTTTATCGATAGGTGATAGTTAGAAGTTAAGGCCAATCCTTGAGCTTAAACAAGCTGAAGGCGCAAAACAACAAACCGACATATAACAACAGTTTACATTGTATTACATTTTATTTTATGATAAACATGTATACGTTTCAAAACATTTTTCTATATTATCAAATCTTTTATATTATTAAATATAGTTACCATAATTAGACTGATATTTTAAATATTTTTGCACAAATCGTTAAGATTTTAAGGGAAATAACTCGAATTGTTTTTTACTGAATTATCTTTCTTAGATTTAGATAATTTTGGTTTTAGATTATATTAGTTTAAACTTTTGGCACAAGGCCAGCAATTTCGGGGAGGGGATAAGTCGACTAGACTGACCTCAATGTTCAACTGGTACTTATTTAATGGACCCCGAAAAGGATGGAAGTTAAGGTCGACTTCAGAAGGTTCTTGATCATATTAAGTAAAGATGTATGTGTTCTTTAAGTTTACGTTAATTCAGCTGTTACAGAAGGCAATCACCAAGGAACGAAGGAATATATCAAAGAGTTCAATTTTAAACAGAATTTTGATACATGACCGACATCTAGTCACTTTTTATATAGTGTGAAAGACCTTTACAACTTCTTACTCATATAACACGTTCACATATTTACCGTTTTCGTGGTAGCAATAACATTTATAACTTCAGATTTCAGCAAACAGCAGTACAGGCTACAGCGAATTCCATATCACTACCTATAAGACATAAGTGTATATGTATATATATGTGTGTAGAGGGAAGAGGGGGGAGACAAATAGATTTCTTACAAATTCCTAAAACAACGCAAATGACTTTTTTTTTTTTTTTTTATTAACTTAACATGCACCAAATTGAGAATCTGTCGGACAGTCATTTGTTTCGACCACTTGGGCCTCTTTAGTTGTATCTTTTGTATCTCTTTAGCCTGCACTCAAAGCTAATACAGATGCCTTATAAAATTTAATCATTTTAAAAAATGAAATGGAAAGTTTTAGATTGCATTTATAAATTGTAGAGAGGTAATATCTCTGTAATACTGTAATGATATTTCTTAAATAGACTTAGCCATGGCTGTGATTAAAAAACTCGCTTTGCAAATGTGTACTATTGCACCGGACAGACCCAATGCTTTGTAAGTAGATTTGGTAGACGGGAACTTGACACCCGGTGATGGTTTGTTTACGTCCTTATGCATTGGCAGTTCGACAAAAAAAAATCACTGATGGAATGGGTACCGGACTTTTAAGAATAATGAATAATTATGTACGGGGACCGATTTGTCCGACTAAAGCTTTTAAGGCAGTATCTCAGAATGGTCGCAATCCAGTGACGGAAACAAGTAAAAGACAACAGATGAAACTATGACAACGAAACAATTATACAGTGAAAGAGTCGTTTTCGAGATTTCAAAATGCACAAAAATCCGTTATTCTTTATTCTTTTTCTTCTTTTATTTGTTTCAGTCATTTGACTGCGGCCATGCTGCAGCACCGCCTTTAGTCGAACAACTCGACCACAGGACTTATTCTTTGTAAACCTAGCACTTATTCTATCGGGTCTTTCGCCAAGCCACTAAGTTACAGGGACGTAAATACACCAACATCGGTTGTCAAGTGATGGTGGGGGACAAACACACATACACACGTATATATATATATATATATATATATATATAT
>NC_068981.1:32918115-32922291 GCF_001194135.2 Octopus bimaculoides
AGATAGATAGATAGATAGATAGATAGATAGATAGATAGATAGATAGATAGATATACATACACACACATACACATATATGTATATACACATGGATGGATGGATGGATGGATGGATGGATGGATACATACATACGTACGTACATACATACATACATACATACATACATACATACATACATACATACGTACGTACGTACATACGTACGTACATACGTACGTACAGCTTCCATATCCAGATTATAAATTCACATTTATACCAATAATAATTAGTGCACTTTGTTTGGTGAGTAAATACCTAAGTGACAATCTGGATACGGTAGGGTTTTCAAAAAATTAAATCAAGCAAGTAACTCCATATTACAAATACAATCTGTAAGCGGAACAATACAAATGTGTAAGATTTTTCTGAAGTTTAAAATGTGACATTGTTTTTGTTACAACAAAAGGGATTTATAACTTTGTTAGAAACCATTTCCTTCCTCAGAGGAAGAATTGAAATAATTAAAAACAGAAGAGAACATATATACATCAACAGTAAAACTCGCCTGCGTTGCAAAACTACCGATCGGAAAGTCATCTAGGAGGGACCTGATAGTTGGTTATGGTATAAAACGCTTACTTTCTGCAGGGCCGCCCTCGTTTATCTATTCAAAAGGACAATGAATACCGAGATTGATATTCAAGACTGGTTAGCAGTTGTTTGTACAATACAAGTAGCTAAAACATTTTTTTAAACCGCGAGACGCGTGTGGCCAAACATGCTTGAACGTGATATATAAATTATAAACTTGTTGCTTGAATGCATTTCCCCAATATCGCAGTAAAGTACACATTGTGGTAACTGGAAAGCGGGTAGGAAAAAAGAAAGGTGTCTGGAGATGTACTGAACCACACTTCATCAACAAAGCTGCCTTTAAGGAAGCGAAGCGGCACTGCCTAAAACCCATTGACTGTATGATTAGACTATAATAACGTATTTGACGCTGTTCCTCACTCATGGATTAAAGAGGTGCTACACGTTACTAAGGTTCCAATGGCTATAGTGAATGCCAGTAAAAGGTTGACAGCAACATTGTCCACAGACCTATCATTAAGAATCGAATCTACCACTGTAGGCACTCACAGAATTAGACTATCAGCAGGAGTATTTCATGGTGACAGCTTATCTGCAATGCTTTTCGTTCCATCAGTGAACCCTTAGTCATCTCTGTTAAAGAAATATTAAAGGTTACGTAATAGGAGCTACAGATGAAGCAAAGATTATTTCACCCACACCTTTTTGCTGGGGTCCTTAAATTGTGCTTAATATTCATGACACAAAGAAGCAGTTAGAACTGGCCACAACATTCTCACGAGATGCAGGAATGCTGTTTGGTCATGACAAATGTTCATATTTGGTAGTGAAACGAGGAAAGATTATCAAACAGGCAATAAATATGGGCATCAATGGCCTATTCATCAATGTTACAAATACCATGGAATAAAGCTAGAGTAACAAACGCATACTTTAGTAGAATACGGAAGATTAGCCATCAGAGCTGTCCGGATCCAATAAAATAATACTTGTGCTAGAGCCATTTGAGATAGTAAACTGGACACTTGAAGAAATCTGCAACTTGGACGTCAGCACTAGGAAGATACTAACAATGAGTGATAGCTTCTACATCAACAGTGATACTATTACGATTTATGTTAGAGAGAGAAGGGGGGGAAGAGAGAGAGGGGAGAGGGAGAGAGAGAGAAACAGAGAGAGAAACAGAGAGAGAAACAGAGAGAAATAGAGAAAGAGAGGGAGAGAGAGAGAGAGAGAAAGAGAGAAAGAGAGAAAGAGAGAGAGAGAGAGAGAGAGAAGGAGAGAGATAAAGAAAGAGAGAGAGAGAAAAAGAGAGAGAAAGAGAGAGAGAGAGAGAAAGAGAGAGAGAGAAAGAGAGAGAGAGAGAGAGAGAGAGAGAAAGAGAAAGAGAAAGAAGAAAATTGAAAGTCACTGTTTGTGGGGATAAACTTATTCAGATTTGAATGAAATTTACAGAAAATATTTATGAAAACCAAGAGGAAAGTTTCGGGAGAGTAGTCTAGGAACGAATATATAGATAAAAAGAACATAACCAATGTGTATAACAAAATTAATGATTTAGTAATAACTGGGCCCTACAAGCCATCCCGAGGGCTACAACTGTATTTCAAAGAATGCCTCACGAATATCAAGTCTTTCATTCAACAGTGCCAATATGATAATGTCTTAATAACGAATGACTTTAACTCCCCCTGTGTTTACTTGTCTTCCCATATCTTGAAGATAGGTGTGTGCATTTCAACCCCAGAGAAAGCAGCAGTGGAATCACTTTTCGAATTCATGAACGAATATTTCCTGTCCAACGGAAAAAAATGCCTCTAAACATTTTGTCCGACATGATAACGATGTCCTACACAGATGTCATCTACTCGGACTTCAGCAAGACCTTCGACGAGGTTGACCACAGCATCTCATTAAAGAAACTATCGAACACTGGAGTCCAAATGAAACTATCAAAGTGGATTTAATGTTTTCTGGCGAACAGAACCCAGCATGTTGCGATAGATGGTATTGGGTCAAGCTCAGCAAGGGTCATCAGTGGAGTCCCACAAGGCACAGTATCAGGTCCACTCCTTTCCATTGTTTACATCAATATCATTGACGTCATCAAAGACGGCAACATTATAATTTTCGCAGACGACTTTAAGCTTCTAATGAGCAGGAGACCGGACTAATCACCAATCGGATCTGCTTGCTGTTATCTGATGGGCGGAAAAACATATTATGCAGCTAAACAAAGAATAAATTTCAATTAATCCTCTTTGATAAAAAGGTTCTTAGCTACCATACACTCTTTCTCGCTGCCAGGGACCTCGAAGTAACTGTCGACAACCACTTAAGCTGGAATGTCTGTATAAACAACAAAGTCGACATGGCCTGCAAGGCATGCTCCTGGATCTTCAGAACTTTTCGGTCTAGAGACGTGCCTACCATTATCTTTCTCTTCTCCATCTTCACCCGTTCTCACCTTGAATACAATAGTCTCCTGTGGTCTCCCTACATAAAGCAGAATATTATAAAAATTGAAGCACCCCAGAGGTCGATCACAAGGAAGATAAACGTCATGACAGGTCTTGAGTATTGGGATTATCTTGGGAAACTCAAACTTTATTCCCTTCAATATCACTGTGAGCGCTGTATCATTTGTATGATGTGAAAAATATTCCAACAGTACTGCATTAATGATGTTGGCATCAACTTTAAAATTCACCCAAGACTTGGTACCCATGCTATCCGTCCTCTACAAAAATCATGTTCACATCACATCACAACACTAAGACAAATATTTCACCTCAACTGGCTCTGTTCTCTTTAACATCATGCCATGATACATAAGAGAAGGAAAAGATCTACCATTCAAAAAGATCCTGGACATATATCTCCAACAAATTCCAGATAGACCATCCGGATACATCTTTGCAAACAATAACTCTTGACTCGAATGGACTATTGTGCTCAAATAATGACTAATGTAAAACAATAAATGTCTCTTTTTATCTGGGCCAGTTCTGGCCGAAACTTATCTAAGTATCTCAGTAACAAAATATGACACAGCTGAGCAATACAGGATGCAAAGAGGCATTGGTCAATGGGAAATGATATTCAAATAAACAATTTAAATAAAAAACACTTCAAAACAACAGGATCTAAAAAATAGAAAAAAAAACAAAAGATATATAAAACAGAGACGTTTATATAAAAATAAAATAATTAGTGAATTTGCAAATAAAAGTACTTTAATCACAAACAACATCAAGGAAAAATAGCAACAGGAAGCAACAAATGAAATGATAGTCCTACACAAACAGTGAGCCTGAAAAATGCTAGGATACAGTAGCGTGAGAGTTAAGAGCTCCGGGAGAAAGAATTCACTTTAAATAAACAATATAGTCTACATTTGTAGTGAATAATATTTTACTCTTTCTGGACAATATTTTACTATGACATTATTTAGTTTATTTCAAGATTTCTTGCCAATAGAGAAAGAACCGGTCTCTAACATAGATCCTTCATTGGAATTTCAACATCAACAACAGGGTATTTTTGTATGTATACATGTATGTATGTATGTATGTATGTGCAGATTTGTATGTTTTTATGTAT
>NC_068981.1:32922301-32923352 GCF_001194135.2 Octopus bimaculoides
ATTCTCATGCATATAGTTACATATCTAGACATGCTCATATCTCTCTGTCTGTCTGTCTGTCTGTATGTATGTATGTATGTACGTACGTACATACATACATGGCGTGGCTGTGTGGTAAGTGACCAAGTAAATTTGGGCAAGTGACCAAGTAAATTTGGTAGATGGAAATTTGGTAAATTTGGTAGATGGAAACTGAAAGAAGCTTGTTGCATATGTATGTGTATATCTACGTGTGTGTGACGTGTCTTTTAGGTTTCACCCCCAACATTACTAGACAACTGGTGATGGTTTGTTTACGTCCCTGTAACTTAGCAGTTCGGCCAACAAGGAACAAATAGAATACGTACCAAACTTAAACATTCTTTCTGTGATTGATTTATAGTAGCTAATGATGATGAACAGAGCATCATCCCTATATAGACCTTCTTGTAATTAAGGGGTTTCCCTATTTAGGCACCTTAAAAGGTACGCACCCACTAGATTTGTGATTTCAGCCGACTCGCTCGAGCCCATAGCTATATCAAAGTTTTCTGGGGTATCAGCCCTACAGTGTATATTTAGACGCATAAGAGGTTTCCATCATAGGATTCCTTGCAGATTAGAAAGAACAGCTAAGAAAGAACAGGAATCCTATGATGGATACGTCTTATGTGTTTAAATGTACACTGTATTTATATGAATAATATATAGTCTATGGACTAAATGTTTACACGCTAGGCCACTGGCAGTAAAAATTTTCTAATATTTCTTAATACCCTTCATATTATTGATTATATATATACATATATATATGCAAAAATATATACATATATATACATGTACATAGATACATATATTTACATATACATATATATATACTCTTTTACTCTTTACTCTTTTACCTGTTTCAGTCATTTGACTGTGGCCATGCTGGAGCACCGCCTTTAGGCGAGCAAATCGACCCCAGGACTTATTCTTTGTAAGCCTAGTACTTATTCTATCGACCTCTTGCCGAACTGGTGGGTTACGGGGACGTAAACACACCAGCATCGGTTGTCAAGCGATGTTGGAG
>NC_068981.1:32923452-32923910 GCF_001194135.2 Octopus bimaculoides
ATGTATGTATGTATATATATGTATATGTATGTATGTATGTATGTATATATGTATGTGTGTGTGTATATATGCATGCATGTATTTGTATGTCTGTGTTTGTCCCCCTCCACTATCGCTTGACAACCGATGTTGGTGTGTTTACCTCTTAGCGGTTAGGCAAAAGAGACTGATAGAATAGGTACTAGGTTTACAAAGAATAAGTCCTGGGATCGATTTGTTAAACTGAAGGCGGTGCTCCAGGAAGGCCGCAGTCAAATGACTCAAACAAGTAAAAGAATAAAAGAATATCTACAAGAGGGTATTGGATTAGTGGAATCGTTTGGTCGTCCAATAAATTACCTTATGATGATTTACGTTCTGAATGCGAATCCTGCCGAAATCAAATTTGTTTTCCATCTATATCTCTCTCTCTCTATATATATATATATATATTTATATATATATATATACATATATAT
>NC_068981.1:32926515-32927439 GCF_001194135.2 Octopus bimaculoides
TGTCTGTCTGTCTGTGTGTGTCTGTGTCTCTCTGTCTGTCTGTCTGTGTCTGTGCACGTTTCTATGTGTGTATGTATATATATGTACTTGTGTTTGTGTGGGGATTTTTTGACTGGTCTTAGAGTTCAGTGTGGTTTGTGTATGGATCTGTGTATGTGTGTTTTATATTTAACAGGGTGGGGCGTGTATGTGTGAACGTTTGTGTGTGTGTGTGTATGTGTGTGATTTGTATTTGTCAGGGTGCTGTGTGTGTGTGCATGTGTGTATGTGTACGTCTGTGTGTGTGCGTGTGTATGTTTGTGTTGTGTTGGTGGGGATGGTATGTGCATGTACGTGAGTATGTGCATGTACGTGAGTATGTGTGTGTGTGTCTTTATTTGTGTATGTGTGTAGTGTTATAATTGTCCGGGTGGTGTGTGTATATGTGTGTGTGAGGGTGTATATGTATGTGAGTGTGTATGCTTGTGTGAGTGTGTTATATTTGTCTGGGGTTCTGTGTGTGTCCGTGTTTGTTACGTTTATCCGGTTGGTGTGTATGTGTGTACGTGTAGTACTGTGCGTGTTTGTACTGAGTATGCGTTTGTGTATGTGTGTGTGTGTGTGTATGTGGGTGTGGTTTATGTAGTTTTCGGGGATGGGGTGCACATGTGTGTGTGCTATATTTTTATTTGCGGTGAAGTGTGTGTGTACGTGTGAATGCGTGTGTGTGTGTATGTTATTTTTCTGTGTGGTGCGTGCATATGTTTGGGCGTATTGTGAGAGTTTTATCTGTATTGTATGTGCAGTATGTGTGTGTATATGTGCGGATGTGTTTGTGTGAGTGTCTGTGTCTTCAGGGTGGTGTGTGTTATTGTGTGTACGTGCTTGTGTGTGTGTGTGTGTGTGTGTGTGTGCGTGTGTGTGTGTGTCTGTGAGTGTTTGTTG
>NC_068981.1:32927449-32929969 GCF_001194135.2 Octopus bimaculoides
GTGTGTGTGTGTGCGTGTGTGTGTGTGTCTGTGAGTGTTTGTTGTGATTGTTGGGATTGTATTGCGTGTATATATGTGTGTGGATGGGTTGTGTTTGTGTGAGTGTGTCTTGCAATTGTCAGGGCGGTGTGTGTAGGTGTGTGCATGTACGTGTTTACGTGTGTGTATGTGAGTGTTGGTTGTGATTGCTAGAATCGTATTGCATGTGTATATATGTGTGGGTTTGTGCTCGAGCGTGGGGATATTGTGTTTGTGCATGTGTGTGTGTATGTATGTGTGTGTGTTTGTGTGGGAGGTTTGCATTATATTTGTGTTTGTGTTTGTACATCTGTGTGTACTTCTGTATGTGTTTGTTGCGGATGTGTACCTGGGGGTATATTAGAGTATGTTGAGTTGTGGTCTGTATTTTTTAATAAATATATTTTCCTTATTTATCCGTGTTTGGTCAGTGGTGCTGTCTGGGCATTGGTACAGTTGGAAAGCTAGGAATTTGTGGGACTTGTTTTGTGCACAGAGATCTAAGTGGCCACTAAGTGGTATCTGTCTTGTGGTGGGGATCCTCAATTGTTGGCGGTGGACTGTCATCCTATCTCTGAGGGTAGACTAGTCTGCCCTATGTAGTCTTTGTGACACCCTTCACACCTAACGGCATAAAGTAAATTTTTTGATGCGCAGGTGAAGTTATTTTTTACGACAAAAGTGTGTCCTGATTGGATTTTATATATTGTTCCTTCAATGAAGTGGATGCAGGTCCTGCAGTTAGAGCGACCACATTTTTTGATTGTGGGTATTGGATAATTTTGCATTGGTGAGTAAGTTTTTTAGGGATAGGGTTGCTTCTTGCTTTTTATTATTTTATGGGTTTCGAGTGCTTTTTTTAAACGTGGGTCTTGACTCAGTCGTGGGCTGTTCTTGTATATAATCGTGTAAGCTTCTGTATTTCTTGGATTGTGTGTTGAGAGATATGGAAGACTGTGTAATGTACCTTGAGTGTGTTTCGGTTTTCGTAAGTCTTGGATATCGATTGTCTTGACCCGTTTTATTCCATTGTCAACTAATGATACTGGGTACTGTCTTTCGAGAAGAATTGCCTGCAGTTCTTGGAGTCTTTTATTTCGCGTTCTCTAATTTGAGACAATTGTACAGATTCTTCTCGCTAGATTGAAGGGGATGTTTGTCTTCGTATGCTTTGGGTGATTGGAGGTGAACAGGTATATTGTTTGGAATCAGTTAGTTTGTAGTGGATATCAGTTTCAACGTTGGTGCCTTTTTTATAATGAGAATGTCTAGAAATGGAAGTTGGCCTTGACTATATTCCATTGTAAATTGGATATGGTTGTTGACACTGTTGATTAAATTTTTTAATTCATTGAGTTGGTCGAATGTATGAGACCATAAGATGAGGCAGTCATCCAAGTAGAGTTTCCAATTCGCCAACAGGTGTTTGTGGAAAGATAGGCCGTATTTTAATTTGGATTATTCATAGATCTTTAATTCCAGGTAGGTCATCATCAGATTGGCATAAGTTTAGGCAACTTTAGTACCCATTGCAGTCCCTGATACCTGCCTGCAGGTATTATTATTAAAATTTTAAAAGTTGTTTGGGGGGATAAACTTAAGGCCCTCGGTGATAAATTCTTTTTTATTCTTTCCGGGACCTCATTGGAGGTATTTTTTTTTTTGCCAGAATTTAATGGCGTCCAGTCTGTTTTGATGTGGGATCGTAGTATAAATGTTTATTATAACGAAAGAAAGGATAAAAATGTCTTTATTGGTATGCGTGGGGAGGTGGTTTAGGAGGTCCAAGTCATCTCTTACAATACTTGGTATGTGTTTAAGTATTAGTTTTAAGAGTATATCAATGACGTTGCTTAATCTGTGTGTTTCACAGTTTGGACCTGCCGCAATTGGTCTCAGTTTGAGATAAGTGGGATGTGGTACAGTGATGCAGGTTGAGGTGGACTCTTTGCAAACTTCGGTGATTGCTTTGCTCTTGTGGATTTTCAGAAGCCCGTAGAAGTTGCTGATTTTGCAATCAAAATTTGTCGTTAGGCTATTTCGATGTTGGCAAATGAGTGAGTTTAATTTAGAAATTGTTTTTGATTGTTGGTAGTTGACTACTCTTTCATAGTAGGTAGTATCTTGTAAGGGGTGAGACACAGAGTTTTTGTATTGTTTTGTGTCCATAATGACGACAGTACTACCCTTATCTGCTTCCTTGATTGTGATGTCATGATTGTTTTGTAACTCGTAGATGATTTCCCATTCCCTTTTACTGGTATTGGATTTGGGTTTAGATTGTGGTTCACTATAAAAGAAGTTATGAATTTATTTTACTACCTATTTTGAACACATTTATGTAAACTGTTTAAACAAAAAGCCCCTCTTGACATTTTCTTATTATTGTCAAAGATTCTATTTCTTAACATTTTCTTATCATTATCAAAGACTGTATAACTGTATTTTAATACAACTATGATAACCATTTTTTAACACAACGAAGGCTACACAAAGCCTTAC
>NC_068981.1:32931072-32934856 GCF_001194135.2 Octopus bimaculoides
ATATATATACGTCCGGCTTCTTTCAGTTTTCGTCTATCAAATCTACTCACAAGGCTTTGGTCGGGTCGCGGCTATAGTGGAAGATACTTGCCCGAGGTGTCACGCAGTAGACCAGAACCTGGAACCATATGGTTAGGAAGCAAACTTCTTACTACACAAGCACGCCATATATATATATAAATGCGTGTGTGTGTGTGTGTGTGTGTGTGTGTGTGTGTGTGTGTATGCGTGCGTGTGTGTATCTACATCTATATCTATCGGAAAGTTGGTGCAACACTTTTATAATAAAAATCGTGGGACAGAAAACAACCAAGAGCTAGAGAGCATTTTAAATTACGTTACGTGTCTAATATTACTAGTGAGTAAGAAAATTAAATGAATCGTCATATTGAATATAACTGTATAAAACTTTAGTGTAATTATCGCAGTGTTGTGTGTCTTTAATGTTTTCTAAGTTTGACAATAAAATCCAAATAAATTTAACTTATCGTTTATGTCACATAGAAGTTTCTGGTATATGCTTTTAAGTGACATGGTAAACTAAATTTAGCTGCAAATAGAATCAAACATGGAGCTTAACTACTCAGCGCTCGCAACAACGTGTGCATGCGCTTATTTACATACAACCACATAAAATGGATTGATTTCCTTGTTAATTCAATACGTTGTTTTTCCTTTGTTCTGTTATAAATGTTCTTATTTATTATTTAAACCAAATTTTTAAGCGATCAGGTTACTTTTGTATCACGGATGTACAACAACCAATCTATGCACGTATACACACGTGTTTGTATTACTTGTTTGTGTGTGTGTGTGTGTGTGTGTGTGTGTGTGTGTGTGTGTGTGTGTGTGTGTGTGTGTGTGTGTGTGTGTGTGTGTGTGTGTGTGTGTGTGTGTGTGTGTGTGCGTGCGCGCGTGTGTGTGTGTATCTGTGTTTAGTGAAGGTGCGTGGCTTAGTGATTAGGGTATTCAGCTCACGATCATAAGGTTGTGAGTTCAATTCCCGGTGACGCGTTGTGTCCTTGAGCAAGACACTCTATTTCACGTTGCTCAGCTGGCAAAAATGAGTAGTACCTGTGTTTCAAAGGGCCAGCCTTGTCACACTCTGTGTCACACTGAATCTCCCTGGAAACTACATTAAGAGTACACGTGTCTCTGGAGTGCTCAGTCTAAAGGCGGCGAGCTGGCAGAACCGTTAGCACGCCGGGTGAAATGCTTAGCGGTATTTCGTCTGCTGCTATGTTCTGAGTTCAAATTCTGCCGAGGTCTCGACTTTGCCTTTCATCCTTTCGTGGTCGATAAATTAAGTATCAGTTGCGCACTGGAGAGGATTTAATCGACAGGACACCCTCCCATAAAATTTCAGGCCTTGTGCCTATAGTAGAAAAGATTATTTAAACCAAAGTTTTAAGCGATCGGGTTAGGTTTTATCACGGATATGCGACAACCAATCTATGTTTGTATGTACTTGTCTCTGCGTGTATATTTGTGTGTGCATGTGTGAGTGTGTGTGTATGTATGTGTGTGTGTTTGCGTGTTTGTGTGTGTGTGTCTGTGTCTGTGTATCTGTGTTTAGTGAAGTGCGTGGCTTAGTGGTTAGGGTAAAGTCGTGAGTTCAATCCCCGGTATATGATTTTTCAATTCACACACTGTCAATTGTCTTGACTTACAAAGTTTTTTTGGGGTTTTTTTCAGTCATACAAACCCTTCAACTCATTGCACCTTTATTCTTGTAAAAATTAGTTTCGGAAGAGGGGGGGAATAACACCATTTTCGGAGAAGTATGAGTAAATCAAAGGACTTCTAGGAAGTCTCTTGAGCTGCTGAAACAAGCAGCTGGACCTTCCTCAAATTTTCTTCTTCTGTCTTAAAAAGCATCTTCAACAATGTGAACTATACTCTTTACTCTTTTACTTGTTTCAGTCTTTTGACTGTGGCCATGCTGGAGCACCGCCTTTAGTCGAGCAAATCGACCCTAGGACTTATTCTTTGGAAGCCTAGTACTTATTCTATCGGTTACTTTTGCCGAACCGCTACGTTACGGGGACGTAAACACACCAACATCGATTGTCAAGCGATGTTGGTGGCATAAACACAGACACACAAACACACACACACATACATATATATATATATATATACATATATACGACGGGCTTATTTCAGTTTCCGTCTACCAAATCCACTCACAAGGCTTTGGTCGGCCCGAGGCTATAGTAGAAGACACTTGCCCAAGATGCCACAGATGATATAAAAAAGAAATTGGAAACAATTTACTAAAACGAGATGGTAACAGCTGAAATGCTTTAAACTCTTTTTTTTTTTTTTTTTTGCCTTCCTCAAATGAGCAGACATGCTTAATTTCTGTTTCCCAAAGATTAGGGTTTTACGGTGTTTCTTTTGACTTACTTTTAGCTGGCGGCTGGTGTCATTGTCGCAATAGCTTGATATGAAATGGATACAATCTTGATCATGGTTATTTCATAAATAGCGACCCAGACTCATACAAATAAGAGATTATCAGGATTTGAAAAATCCTGATAATATCGTTCTGATAAGAAAAGAAGTGCTGAATTTGTTGGTGAAATCCAGGCCAAGATTGACAACAATCGCTCCAAGTCAATCAGGTCCATTGCCATGGACACGGGATTGCCTGAATTTCTTATCAGGCAGGTAATGCATGAAGACAAGATGAGAAAGGGTCAATTTTTATCCCAAGACATCAAGGACAAGAGGAAAGACCGCGCACGGAGCTTTTGAACAAACTCAAGCATTCCCTCCAGCCGAACATGCTTTGATTTTTCTCAGACGAGAGAAATATCTGCCAAGATCGGATAGTAAGCACACAGAACAACCGTTGGCGTGCTGTGTCCCCAAAACATGTACCAAGAGTGATAAAAATCAAACATCCACTCAACATCTTGGTGTTTGGAGTGATCACTAGTGATGGCGACGCTATGCCTCCATTCATCTTCCCACACGGTCTCAGACTCAACGTGGAGGCCTACATCGAGTGCCTGGAGGAGGTAGTGCTGCCATGGGTCAAGAGGGTGGCTGCTGGAAGACCCTATGTCTGGCAACAGTACTCTGTACCATGCCACAGAAGAACCCAGTCATGGCTGTCAGACAATTTCTGCGACCACATTACCCCTAACATCTGGCCACTTAACTTCCCAGATTATTACAACCCTTTGATTATTATGTGTAGGGTGCAGTTGAGCAAGAGGCCAACAAAACTCCTTTTAACACCAAAGATGAACTGAAGGTAAGGATTATGGCAGCATTCACCAACTTAAACAAGGAAACCGTCCAGAAGAGTTGCAAGACATTCCGAAGTTGTCTGGAGGCCGTGGCTGAAATCATTGGCGATTTTATTGAATAAATTTACTCTTTAGTATTTCAAAACATTTTTTTATATATAATTTTAGTAAATATATCTGTTAAAATGAGATTTCAGTGTTATTTTCATTTTTGCATATTTTAGACGACAATTTATTCATGGCCCCCTGTACACACGCGCGCACGCACGCACACACACACACACACACACACACACACACACACACACACAAATAGACAAACAGATAGACAGATAGACAGACAGACAGACAGGAAGATAGATAGATAGATAGATAAATAGAGAATACATACATACACAAACACACACGCGCGCACACACACACACACACACACACAAACAAACACACACAGAGATAGACAAACAGATAGACAAACAGACAGACAAACAGACAGACAGACAGACAGGTAGATACATAGATAGGGA
>NC_068981.1:32934866-32936698 GCF_001194135.2 Octopus bimaculoides
GACAGACAAACAGACAGACAGACAGACAGGTAGATACATAGATAGGGAATACATACATACACAAACACCCGCACGCACACACACGCACACACACACACACACACACACACATACACACATACACAATAGCAATAATCCAATGGGGGGGAGCTTTTATGTAGACACTGAATCTCCTGAAATTGCTGCCAAATATCCTTCAAATGTCAGGCTGCTGTTCTGAATAAAATAAGGACACATTGAATGATCTGGACAAAAAGTCAGAAGGTTACAAGTGCGCAGATTCTTTATCATCGGTTTACACAACAGAGCTGACCTGGAGCTGAACAACAACAGCAGGTGCAGCAGCAAAAACGGCAACAGCAGCAGCAGCAACAACAGAACTGAAGCAGCAGCAGTAGCATTAACTCCATTATTGCAATCACTGTCATAATTACAGCTATCACCACCACGACTACCACAACCGCTGCCACCATAACCGGCACCACCACCACTACCACAACCACCATCTAATGACTGATCTCAGCAGTTACTTTTTAAAGCCTGGTACTTATTCTATCGATTGATTTTGCCGAACCGCTAGATTAAGGGGACGAAAACACACCAGTATCGATTGTCAAGCGGCGATGGAAGGGTCTGTGACAGACAGACAAACAGACACATACACACACATACACACACACACATACACACAGACACACACATGCACACACGCACACACACACATATACACACACATGCACACACGCACACACACACTTTCCGTCTACCAAATCCACTCAATGCTTTGGTCGGCAATGCAGTGGGACTGAACCCGAAACCATGTGGTTGAGAAGCACGCCTGCGCCTATCTATATACATATATAAATATATGTGTGTGTATATATATATATATATATATATATATATATATAATCTACGAACAACTATCCCTTTCGGACCCCCTCCTTCTAATGACTGCCTCTACAACCTCCTGAAACAAAGCAACTTTATTTCATAGTTCTGTTCGAATAGGATTGACTTGAATCTTTCTAATTCTTTCTTAATTTTGACACAAGCTATTTTGAGGGGAGGAGCAAGTCGATTACATCAGCTCCAGTACTTGACTGCTACCTCTTTCGTCGACCCCCGAAAGTATGAAAGATAAAGTCGATCTCGGCACAATTTGAACTCAGAACAGGAAGAGCCAGGTGAAATACTGCTAAGCATTTTGCCTAAGGTTCTGATGGTTCTGCCAGCTCGCGACCCAACTTGAATGCAGATAACAACAGCAATAACAATAATCCAGTGGGGAAGCCTTTATGTAGACACTGGATCTGCTAAAATAGCAGCCAAATATCCTACAAATATCAGCTTGCTGTTTTGAATAAAAGAAGGATACATTGAATAATCTAGGCGATGACAAAAAGCCAGGAAGTCGCAAGTGCACAGATTTTTGATCATAGGTTTTACACAATCTAGCTGACCTGAAGTTAAGCAACAATAGGAGCAGCAGCAACAACAGCAGCAGCTGCAACTTCAGCAGCAGCAGCAGCAGCAGTAGCAGCAGCAACAGAACCGCAGCAGTAGCAGTAGCAGCACTAACTCTATTATTGCCATCACTGATATAATTACAGCCACCGCCGCCACGACTACCACTACCACCCTCACAACCAGTGCCTTTACCATTGCTACCACTACCAAAACCATCGCCGCCACCGCCACTCACCATCACCGCCACCACCACCGCTGATATCATCATCATCCCTGCCATCCGCCACCACCACCATCACTACCACAACGGCAATAACCACAGCCATGCACCTCCAACATGACATTAATCATTACAGTCCCAA
>NC_068981.1:32937171-32939761 GCF_001194135.2 Octopus bimaculoides
AGATGAATAAAAGTGAAGATGAAATTATGATTTGTAAGTTGCAAATAGTGCATTCAAAATATCGAGTTATTTTCTGACCAAAGATCTGGTCTGGACGTTTGCAACAAAAGAATAGGCCCCTTTAAAGTGCCTGCTATTGGTTAAAACAGGACGGCCGGATTAAGCCTATCGCCCAAGAACAACGTAGTTCATCCAGACAGTTTCCGTCACTAAATTTTGCATATATGACATAGACCAGTCAGAGACTTTGATAAAAAAAAAAAAAAAAAAAAATTGCCCAAGATACCACAGAGTGGAAACAATTCCGAAAATACGTGCTTGCGAAGCGAACTTGTTAAGCTATACAATCATGCATGCACATTTTGATACACCATTAGCGATATTCAACCTTGCTCAGGATAACATAAAGCATGAGAACAAGCCACATAGCCAATGAGGTTCTATTTAAAAAACAAAACGTACCATTATGTAAATTTTCAGCTAGTAAATTGCTTACAATTTGAAACATACATGCATTCCCTTTTATGTTTTAAAATTGTACCTGGATACGGGAAAAAAATCATGGTTGGAATGCCTTTGATCATAATTGTGTGAGATCAGGATTGACCAGGAGACTAACCAATAATAAATAACAGCAACTAAGCTATAAATCTGAGGTGTTAGGGAAATATATACCACGTGATGTCATGTCATTGATAAGGTGTCGAATGGCGACAAAAGGACTTTGACAAACTCAACTGAGTAATTGATTCACCAGGCAATTAATCAAACAATCGATTAGTTAATTGGCTAAATGGTTAACCAGTCAACAAATAAAAGTGAAGAAGTGAAATCGAACCAGTGCATGAGTTTCTTACTGGCATAATGGCTCTCTCGAGATACAAAATATTTACTCAATCATTATCTTCACCACTATTATTATGCGTATTAAGGCGGTAAGCTGGCAGAATCGTTAGCACGCCAGACAAAATGCTTAGCGGCATTTCGTCCGTTTTTACGTCCTGATTTTAAATTCCACCGAGGTAGACTTCATCTTTCATCCTTTCGGGGGCGATGAAATAAGTACCAGTTGAGTACTGGGGTCGATGTAATCGACTATTCCCCTTCCCTAAAATTTCAGGTCTTGTTCCTATAGCACTTTAAGGCAGCGAATGAGCAGAACAGCCGAACGTCAGAAGAAAAATGCTTTGAGGTATTTCGTCTGATTCTTTACATTCTGAATTCAAATCTCAAGACGCCCAACTTTACCTTTCATCCTTTAGATATTGGTAATATAAAGTACACCCCAAGTTCTGGATTCAACGGTATCAACTAAACTACTGCCCTCCAAAATTGCTGGCCTAATTTTAAAATAATCACTTTTGCGCTTATCTAATTTTTTTTTTATGAATTACCTAAAAAATTGAAGCTAAGACAAGTATCTCTGTTCAGCATTCCAGTCTGAGACGTTAATTATAACCGTCTCTCAGTTCGTGTGCGTGCTATTGTCTATTTATGTCATCCCAGACATGTATATCTTGTTTTTACGTCGAAACAATTTTTTGTTTTTGAAATAAAGTTAAAATTAAGCTGAAAATATTAACATCGACAATGGTTCCTATGTAGTTTAATAGCATGAGAAATGTTTATTGTTGCACACCGAAAATTCATATTCATGCTTATGAGCCACTGGCATTTTATATAGTTGGTATTTATTCCAGTATGACAATCATAGTACAACGCGTTTTATCATAACGTGACGACAGCAGAAAACTTTACCATCCAGATGAGAGCGACAGGAGAAAAGCGCTTAAGTTATAGAATTTACACCGATGAGCTATGCTTAAGAGAATGTCAATATAGTAGCAGCGAAAGTTTGGAAGTACAGCGTGTAGCAAAAATGATAGGAGGACTGAAGAAGCAAGAATAAGAGCTACAGGCGGCTATAAAAAGATTAGATATAATGCTTATTATCCAGTCCTGTGTTAACCAAAACTATGAGGAATAAATGAGAAAGACAGGGGAAAATGTCTTTCTATCGAAAGTTGAGATTAATGAGACCAACGAACTAGTGAAATAACGAAATCATGGATTGGGCGGGAGAGCAACTTGATAACACCACTTCATGAAAAAGTTTGGCTTATACACGTGTACGTGAAATTCTCCGTAAATGCATGTGGGTTATGAAGACGAAATATTAAAATTCATACCTTCATTCATTGCTAAGCTGATTTCGTTTCCTTATGTAAAGTTTTACTGTTGTATTTATGTATGTTGTGATATTTTCATTGTCTTATCTATCTGATCTCCTTATTTATGTCCAACTAGACTGCTAGCTTGCCTTGCTTTTTGCTATAGCTAAGGCGAAATTTTTTCTTTACTGAGTTTTATTTTTCTATTCTTGTATGATATCTTCACTGTAAATGATTGTTTGTTTGTTGTTTGGTTTCTTATATTACTGATATTTCTATTCCTACTGGTACTTTGTTTCATAAAATATTTTCTGGAGTAGCTAAGTTGCCCCACATCTGTCTGTCTGTCTCTCTCTCTCTCTCTCTTTCTCTCTCTCGCTCTCTCTCTCTCTCTCTTTCTCTCTCTCGCTCTCTCTCTC
>NC_068981.1:32940374-32940899 GCF_001194135.2 Octopus bimaculoides
ATACACACGTGCGTCTTTGTAAATATGTTTGTATACATTTATGTATGTGTGTGTTTGTAAGAGACAGAGTGTGAGTGAGAGAGAGAAGTTTGTTGTCATGTATACGTACATGCATAAATATACATACACCTTTGGATGTATGCATATGACAACACAGCCCTTGACTCACTCACACTCTGTCTCTTACAAACACGCACGCGCGCGCATACATGTGTGTCTTTGTAAATATGTTTGTATACATTTATGTATGTGTGTGTTTGTAAGAGACAGAGTGTGAGTGAGTAAAGGGGTGTGTGCGTGCGCATGTGTGTGAGACAGAGTGAGAGAGTGGTGTGTATGTAGTATTTACTCTCGCTCTCTCTCTCTCTCTCTCTCATACACACGAACACACACACTCACACACAAAATAGAGAGTGAAGCTTTTTGCCGGTTACGTCAATACCGGAGCACGCGCGCGCGCGCATACACACGTGTCTTTGTAAATATGTTTGTATACATTTATGTATGTGTGTGTTTGTAAGAGAC
>NC_068981.1:32940909-32943466 GCF_001194135.2 Octopus bimaculoides
AAGTTGACATTGAGGAACCTTTTTAAAGAAGTGAATCTTAAATATAAAGCAATATTATTTATTTTTAATTAAAAAAATCAAATGAAGAGCCTAAGATTTATCCGAGGTCAAATTATTCACGCATCACAAGTATGGAAGCATTTGGTGAAGTCGATTTCACGTGAAAAGCGATTACACACACATCGCTGTTTTATATATTGTATAGATAATGTAGCTACATGTTTCAACAAACATGAATGCCACCGAATACGTTACCTCAATGGTACTTATTTTTACCAACGCCATCCATTTTCGCCGCCTACTGTTCCCTGCAGTCCTCAGGCACTTCTTTCATAGGGTCCTATCAGTAGCAACCGTCATTACACTTTTCGGCTGGATTTCCAAGCGTGACCAACTGAAACTACGGATATCATCCAACTGTCTTACTTGTGGTCTACTCTAAGTCGCCTGCCTATAGCTCGGGTTGAAGAATATATCTTATGACCCTTTCCTACGGCTTCCTAACCACATGTCCGTAGTATCAGAGCTGTGACCACTTGATGCAGTAATGCGGAGAAATAGCGCGACTTAATCGATCTGTAAAGACTAGCTGATCTCCGAGCTAAGCACCCTATCGAGTAAACGTTACATCAGAAATCCTTCGGGAGAGTCCCAGTTCGGCTGCTTGTATTCGCGTTCGTACACTTTCAGTCATTACCCAACGTTCATCACCATAACTGAGACAAGGCACGAAATATAAGAAATGTAAGAAAGAATAGGTATGTGCTTCATTAGACAAAACCACAACCTGATTTCAATTTCTAGTTTAAACCATATCACGTGAACTTTCTCAATATTTATATATCTATAAGCATGGCTGTGTCGTAAGAAGCTCGTTTTCCAACCATACAGTTTCGGGTTCAGTCCCACTGCGTGGCAAAGGTCTTCTACTAATGCACCGGGCTGACCAATGCCTTGTAAATGGATTTGTAGACAGACAGACAGATGTATCTATGCGTGTGTATCTTTGTGATTGTCCCTCGCCACCGCTTGACAACCAGTGTAGATTTGTCTACGTCCTCGTAAGTTAGCTAACAAAAATACGTACTGGGGTCGATTTTGTTCGACTAAACCCTTTAAGGTGGGGCTCAGCATGACCACAGTCTAATGGATAAAACAGGTGAAAAATAAAAGGACTTTCGAACATAGGGAAAGGCTGACTAGCTATATATTTAACATGGGAATCGTTCTGATATAGGATAGGGATTTTTATTCACACCTGTTTTGTCTTGATAACAGACCTAAGTTAGTGATAACATATTTGATTCAAAGAGCATTAAAATGTAGACTACAAATAAATGCGTTGTGAAGTAAAAAGATAAAGAATATATATTATACATTCAAAATAAATGGAAGTGGAGAGACAAGTTACTGAAGAGATTGCAAGAGTGAAATGAAATTATTTAACAAAAAACTATATACTGTTTATAAATTAATAAAGGACTGAACCAGGGCGTGTGTTTATTACCGGCATAATGCCTCTCCCAAGGTTGAATTGTATTTCTTTCAACACACGTATCCACATCAAGAATCTTGCACACGAAATACACATACGAAATATATATTATTTTATTCTTTTCAGTCATTTGACTGTGGCCATGCTGGAGCACCACCTTTAGTCGGACAAATCGACCCCAAGACTTATTCTTTGTAAGCCTAGTACTTATTCTATCGATCTTTTGCCGAACCGCTAAGTTACGGGGACGTAAACACATCAGCATCAGTTGTCAAGCGATGGTGAGGGTCAAGCACAGACATACAAACATATACACACACATACATATGTGTGCGTGTATATATATATATACCACGAGCTTCTTTCAGTTTCCGTCTACCAAATCCACTCACAAGGCTTTGGTCGGCCTGAGGCTATAGCAGAAGACACTTGCCCAAGGTGCCACGCAGTGGGACTGAACCCGGAACTATGCGGTTGGGTGGCAAGCTTCTTACCACACAGCTACTCCTGATATATAGTTCATATTTAATATTAATGTCATTGTTTTAATAAGAAGTTTTCGTACTAGATTCCACACTAGGTGACACGAAGAATAGAACAGCTAATATAATTTGCAGAATAATTAAAATAATATTAGTCATTTACTGAAACTAGTTTTCTCCGCCACACAATTAGCCTCTTAATGATTCCATGCGTTATAAATGTTAACAATTATTTTTGAGGCGGATGGAGTTAATTATTCTTGAGATGGAAATTATTTCATGTCGGAAAATTTCAATGAAGCTAACTACAATCTGATCACACTATATTCAAAAAAAAAAAAAAAATTACAGTGCCAAATTTATTAAAATCATTAATTAATTAAAAAAATATAAATACAATTATTTATAAAAACTCTCATGAAAAGTGAAAAAGTAGAGTTACGAAATAAACATTTCCACTGTAACTTTTATCATTTTCCGAAAATTCAAACGAATTTCAGTTTTTTAGCCAAAGATTGTAATTACTTTAAACAGGAGTGGCTCAGCGGTAAGAAGCTTACTTACCAACCACATAGTCCCG
>NC_068981.1:32943853-32945936 GCF_001194135.2 Octopus bimaculoides
ATACGACTTGAGATGTTTGTCTTGCCTTAATGTTTGTTTGTCCTCTTTAACAATTATATATATATGTGTGTTTGTGTGTCCTGTGTTTGCCTCCCCCACCACCATCGCTTGACAATAGATGTCTGTGTGGTAACGTCCCCGAAACTTAGCGGTTCAGTAAAAGAGACCGATAGAATATAGCTGATCATGTATGGAAAAATGGAGACCACCTCCCCCTGTGAGATGAAGTTAAAATTATAGACAGAGAACACCACTGGAAAATACGAAAACTAAAAGCAGCACATATGCTAGGACACAACAACCTCCTAAACAGACCGAGGGCAGATATGAACAGCATATGGGAACCGGTATTATGGAAGGATAGAAAAATATTAGATTTAAATTCACTCCGTAATTGCCCGCGGGCATATGACGTAGTGGATAAGAGCGCGGGCTACTAACCCCAAGATTCCGAGTTCGATTCCAATCAGTGACCAGAACAACAACAACAACAATAATAACATCGAAAAATACGTTAGGGATGAGAACCCATGTTCGAAATTTCCCCACGACACCTGAAGAAGGCTGGAAGTTATATCAACGGAAACGTTATGTTAACAACAAACAGGATGAGGACAAATATCCGTCGAATGTAGATAATGTACATAATTCTTCATCTTTTAAATATAGAACTGTACAAATCAAAATATATTCCAATATAAAGATTTTTTCTTCAAGTACTCTAAATTATTATATATTCTACGCCAACCTGTAAACAAATTTGTACTTCTACGTAGTTGATGACGTCATAATTCCTTCTAATTTTGGAACAAGGCCACCTATTATCTTGGGCAAGTATCTTGTACTATAACCCATATTTATCTTATCGACTCCTAAAGAATACAAGGCAAAATTGACATCGGAGGAATTTGAACTCACAAAGTAACGAGTCGGAAGGAATGCTGCTATGCATTTTTGTCCAACGCGCCAACAATTTCAGCCAGGTCGTTGCATTTGTTGAGGTCATGGAAAGATTGAAATATATTCACTACTGTCTCCTGTAATTACCAAAATAACTGAAATAGAATAATTTCTAGTTAGCTTTTCAATGCACCCTGCATTAATACTAGTTTAATTATCGTTTTAACACCAGGTTGACAGCTCAGTAATTCATTTTCTAAAAATTATACTCAGTGTGTCAAGAGTCATATAAAATCAATGTTAACTTCAACAGTAATTATGCTCTTGGGAAAACACTAAAAAACATTTTTATGGAAATGTACACTCTAATTTGCATCAGTTGATCATCTTCGCGAGCATATCTAACAATCAGATGTTTTATTGGCGACGGACTGATGCCTTTCGTGCAACTTTACGCCCATTTCATAAATAAGACTCCCACGAATTCAACCTGTGTTGGCACGAAATTCTTCTCTACGTCGGCCTTTGAAGGTCTCCCTCGAAATTTCATTTCTGCAAACTTCTCTATGATTACAGGACTTGCTAGAAACGACAGATACAAATCTCCCTCTAATAAGACTCCATTGCCTTAATCGGGGGAATGACAAACTGAATGATGTTGTCAGAAACAGCCGTAAATAGATGAGACAGATAGTTATAGCTGGGATGCTTTACATTATAAGCTTATTAAATAACGGTTGGTAGGGGCGAGCGCTAAGAATCAACAACAACAACAACAACAGCTTATGACACAGAGGTTTCGTATGTGAAGGAGTGAGAATTTCAGTTAACGACCAAAAGGAAAGGTCAATTTACTCTAGAGCTGCACCCGTCTCCAAACCCTGAACTAACAAGGAACGGGAAAATTGATGAGGCCAGTTGTTTACCCTCAACAATAGACTTTGTAGTTGCATGTTACTTCTTTTATTGCTTATCTATGCTATCTGCGTAATATCTTTTTGTCCTTTTATACTCCCTATTTAATTTCAGCGCTCTTTTAAGTCAAATGTTAATGTATGTAACACGTTAAACATGACAAGAACTGCTATTCTATTCAGTTCTACTCAATAACAACGACCGCCTCTCTCTCTCTCTCTCTCTCTCTCTCTCTCTCTCTCTCTCTCTCTCTCTCTCTCTCTCTCTC
>NC_068981.1:32946246-32949882 GCF_001194135.2 Octopus bimaculoides
ATATATATATATATATATATATATATATATATACACACACGCAATACACACACACACAATACACACACACACACAATACACACACACGCACGCACACTCACACACTTCTATATACACACATCTTCGTACATATCTGTATGTATACTTGAATGTACATACATACACATGTGTATATGTGCGTGTATACGTTTATATATATATATGTATGCCTGTTATGTAGATAGGGTTATATTCCAAGTTATCTGCTCTTGAAGCACGTCTGCTTATTCCAATACTCCAAAGTTGGTTGTAGATGTCATATTTGTATGAGGGATGCATAAGAGTTGAAAAATAGTGGAAAATATTTTTGGCAGAGTAATTACATATCAAAACAGGAGATTCGCTGTCCGAGGAATTTCTAATAGGATATATCTTACCTGTTTTTGCTACCTGTACAATTTTGTAGTTCTTATTAGCGAATGAAATACGAGGAACGCTGAATAAGTAATAGCAAAAATCTTTTCCAGTCTCCTGTTTCGACCCACCCCGCCACATACACACACACACATATCTTTATAAATATCCGTATAGAAATATATTTGCATATACATACATATGTGTGTGTGTGTGTGTGTGTGTCTGTAGGAAAAATATCTTTTGTTTTGTTATTTTTTCCCATGTACGTTGTACTGGTAATACAAGTGTAATTCGAGCATAGTATAGTATATTCTATTTAAAAAAATGTTCGTATTCTGCGCCCTCATCGTCATCCATATCCCCTATTTTCCGAATAAATGACAATAGTGACATGCTGTAATCTTCTTTTGCAATAGGCAGTAGAGAATCAATGTAATGTACTTGATAAAATCGCTGTAGCCGGATAAACTTATGCTTCAACATAGACCAATCATAAATTCGGAGCACAGCACCACTCTATTGTTAGATACGAACGAGTAATATATGAAACAACTCGAACGGAGTCTCAGTTTATACAAAAATGCTAACAGGTGCAGACATGGCTGTGTGGTAAGAAACTTATTTCCCAACCACATAGTTCCGGGTTCAGTCCCGCTGCGTGACACATTGGGCAAGTGTCATGTACTATAGCCTCGAGCCAATCAAAGCCTTTTAACTAGGTTTGGTAGACGGAAACTGAAAGAAGCCTGTCGTGTATATATCTATATATATCTATCTATATATATATACACACACACACACACACACACACACACACACACACACACACACACACACACACACACATATATATATATATATATATATATGCACACACATACATAACCTAGCGGTTCGGTAAAAGAGTACTATAGAATAAGTACCAGGCTTTAAAACAATAAGTACTAGGATTGATACATTCGACCAAAATTTCTTCAAGGCGGTGCCCCAGAATGGTTGCAGTCTAATGGTGGAAATTCGTAAAAAGAGTAAATCCATATATGTAGATATGAAATGCTTACACGTGGACAGTGAGCTTATCTGGAAATAGTGATTTAAAAATTTGGCACAAGGCCAGCAATTCCAGGAGATCGGTAAGTCGATGTTGAGCACTGGCATTTATTTTATTGATTCCCACACGATGAAAAGTAATGTCAACTTCGGCGAAATTTGAACTCAGGACGCAAAGACGGACGAAATACTGGTAAGCATCTTAGCCAGTGTGCTATCGATTCTGCCAACTCGGCACCTTCTTATCCGGAAGTACGAAAAGTCTTTAGTCAAATTCTTTTTGAGATGAAGCGTTAAATTTCAATCAAATAAAGAAGCGTTTAACAAGAAATTCTTAGAAGTTAAACAAGCACTTGCTAATGGCTACGCAAACATACAACTAGATCAAGCTGTAGAATGATACAATTATAAATTTTCCAAACCGGATACAACGATAATAATACCCTGTAAAACACAAAGCGCACATTTCCTGTTCTACATGAGCGAAATGCTAAGGAATGCCTGAATATGCCATTAATAAAACTCGTAAAACACAACCCATTCACCACACCTAATCACACACTAACCTTAAAATATATATTATAAGAAAAACACACCAGAATTAAAAATCTCATCAGTACAAAACCACGAACTTGTAAGCCCACAGAATGTGGGATTACTTCAGATAACCCATATAATAAAGGTATTTCAATGTAAATATGAAAGTTATAAATTTCATGACTCGCGCTATTACATAAAATACACAAATACATTTTCTCGTTGGTTGACTATGCATTTACAAGTCGCTATTACAGCAAATAATATAATACTACACGCGAAATAAAATAGATGTTGTCATACTACACAGGCGTGGCTGTGTGGTTAAGAAGCTCGCTTTGCAACCATGATGTTTCGAGTTCAGTCCCACTGCGAGGCACATTTTTGACTACTGCCTTGTGAGTGGAACTGGTAGACGGAAATTGTGTAGAAAACTGTCGTGTATATATATATATAATAAAATTACAATAATAAAGGATAAAATCGGTAAAACTTTGATCAGTGGCCAGCATATCAAGTAAACCTATTAAGGTGAATTCATATATTGAGATTTATAACAGTACAAAATACAATTATAATTAAGGGCTTAGGGTGCCACGCCTATATGCTTAAAAGAGACGCTAAATTGTCGAATCACTCCAAATCATCACGTATATAACACTATAATAAATCTCTATAAACTTAATAGGTCTATTTTATATGCTGGCCACTGATCAAATTTTTAACGATTTTATCCATTATTATTATAATTTTATAATTGAATAGTTTCTATTCACTTCGGGACAGTCTAGTCACTTCTGGACTACACTGGCCAAATACACACGTGCTGAGATAGACTACGAAATTCGATGTGGATGTAGCTGTGGTGTTTGTATTTAATCCCGGCCTTCCATTTGCTTCCCTGTGGATATGTATAAATATCTCATTTATTTCCCTTAGTATGCTTTGCAGATGAGGAAAAGTCATTAGACTAATCCAGAAATTGACCAATCCAAGGCTAACTATTATTTTATGAATTTCTGTCAGCTTACTCCCTGGAGTTCAGCACGTGTGTTATAAAAGTGATAATTTGAAGTGGTTCTATGATTTACCGTCTCTTTTCAACATATAGGCATGGTACTCAACGTCCTTAATTATAATTGTATTTTATACTATTATAAATCTATCTATCTATATATATATATATAATAAAAATAATATATATATATATATATATATATATGCATATATACGTGCATACATGTACATACTTACATATATATGTATACACATATGCATATATGGGTACAAGATATCACAAAAAACGTGAACAACATGAAAAACGAGAACATAATATGCAAAAACATGGAAAACGAACTTTTCTTCGAACAACGAAAGAAACAAATGCAAAAGCGAGACAGGCAACATAAAGAACAATCCCTTCATCAGTTGTCCACTGTCTTATCTACTCCGCATTTCAAAAAAAAAGTGGACAACTGATGAAGGGATTGTTCTTTATGTTGAGAAGATCTACCCTAGTACTTATTCTATCGGTCTCTTTTGCCGAGCCGCTAAGTTACGGGGACGTAAATACACCACTATCAGTTGTTAAGCTATGCTGGGGGGACAAACACAGACACAATATATATATATATATATATATATATATATATA
>NC_068981.1:32949900-32957263 GCF_001194135.2 Octopus bimaculoides
ATATATATACGACGGGCTTCTTTCAGTTTCCGTCTACCAAATCCACTCACAAGGCTTTGGTCGGCCCGAGACTATAGTAGAAGACACTTGCCCAAGGTGCCACGCAGTGGGAATGAACCCGGAACCATGTGGTTGGTAAACAAGCTACTTACCACACAGCCACTCCTGCGCCTATTTGTTTACATTCCCTTAACTTAGCGCTTCGGTGAAAATACACTGATAGAATAAATAGTGGGTTTGATCTGTTCGATGAAACCTTTCAATGTGATGCTACTGTTATTCCGTTCATTTCGGCACCGAATTAATTTCTGATCAAAGGCGCCCCTCCCTTTACTTCCCTTCTTATTTATTTATTTATTTATTTATTTATTTATTTATTTTATTCATTTATTTATTTATGCATTTATTTATCTATTTATTTATGCATTTATTATTTTTTTATTTCAGATTGATAGAGTGTGATTTGAAGTAACTTTTGGGGCTATTTGCTGTAGGTTGAACGATTACAGACAGACTTCCTCATTGGTTGGAGCCATTTGAAGTTGATAAGATAACGAATTCTAAAATTGCCGGATTTTGATTTTCTCGCTAAAGTTTACATTTTCGTTCACATTCGCACAAATACACACATACACACGTGTGCGTTCATATTGTGTGCGTGTGTGCGTACATGTGAATGTGTGCGCGTGTGTGTGTAAAATCGATGATTCACTTCCTTGTTACATAGAGTCTAGCACAATTCATTCCTTCAGGTTTAGAAGTTTGAACGAAAGAATTACACGAAACTGATTACCGAGGGAGTGATTCATTTACTTTATACAAATAAACTCTTTTAGATGATATAAAAAAACCTTAAATGATGTCGGAGAGAAGGTAAATATATAAGATTATGCCAACTGATAAAAATATATATGATTACGCCAGTTGATAAAAAACAAATATAATACAGATAATATATTTCATTGGTTGTTTAATATTGCTATCATATTTCGGAAAAGATTCCCCTTGTAAAATGTAACAAAGAAAACAATCCAAGAGTTTGGAGAAAAAATGTTACTGTTGGCAGGCCAGTCTGGTAAGTTGAACCATCACATTAGGATGGCCCACCCACAGTAACACTTTTCCTCCAAACTCTTAGATTATTTTCTCTCTTATATTTGATAAGGGGAATCTTTCTCGAAATAAAACGCAAGCATTAAACAACGTATGTTAGGATATACAAAGTCTTCTTCTTGATTTCTTATTCAGTGGCCTCATCTTACAAGATGTTGTTTAACTTATCACCTGCATAAAACAATATTCTTCTCGATGCATTAAATATTCTTTTCCGCAGCATAATAGTGTATATAGGTTTCTTCGTTTGTTTGTAATCGGTGTTTTTGTTGTCTTTTCTTCTTTTATCGAACATCTTAAACATTACCAATGACTGGTTGACACACGCGGGTGCGTGCATGCACTCTTACACACTCACGTGTGTGTGTGTGTGTGTGTGTGTGTGTGTGTGTGTGTGTGTGTGTGTGTGTGTGTGTGTGTGTGTGTGTGTGTGTGTGTGTGTGTATTCATATGTTTATCTTACTGTTGTCTCAGTCACCAGACGACAGCAATACTGAAGTACCACCTTGAAGAATTTTAGTCGAACGAATGGATCCCAGTGCTTATTATCGTTTAAATCCTGTTACTTATTTTATCGGTCTCTTTTCCGAACCGCTAATTTACAGGGACATAAACACACCGACACTGATTGTTCAGCGGTGGGCTGGAATGGACAAATACAGACGCAAACACACACACACACACACATACATGTATGTGTGCGCGTGCGTGATGTGTGTGTGCGTGTGTGTGTGTATACGGGCTTCTTTCAGTTTCCATCTACCAAATCCATTCACAAAGCTTTGATCTTGCCCATGGTGCCAAACAGTGGGACTGAGCATAAGACCACATGGTTGGTGAAGGAAGCTTCTTACCACAGAGCCAAGAAATATAAAAATACAGGCTCATATATACCACAAGACATAAAGATATCACCTTTCGGTTACGTATCGCGGTTCTTCACCGAATGACGTTATTAGATAAAGGCTGTTTTCTAAAAATTTATTTCAGGAAGTAAAAACAAAAATCTAGAGTTAATATATAAGGCATTTATGCAGTTCCAAGTGGCTTATTGTTTTATTCAAAATCCTCGTTGGATACTTAAGTCAATTGTTAGACGTTTAGTTAATTCTGAAAAGCTATTTTAAAGATATTATTTAGCAAAAATTTCGAGGAAAATAACTGTATAATTACAAAAGTACTTCTCATCGACAGCATCGTTTTCAAGATCAGCTGCCTCGTGGACATGAATGTGTAATCAAAAGTCCAGAGAAAAGAAAACATTTATTGTAAATTAATACGGAACTTACAGCTCTTGTACCCTGGCTATAAATTGTCAATTGTACCTATCACCATAGGCATATTAGGCTATGTACCAACAAATTTACACAAAAACCTAGAAATAGTAGGTTTTTCGAAGAAAGAGCAAGGGAAACTGGTGTGGATCCTCCAGATCCAATCTATTTGTGGCACAGAGAAGATTTGTAAGACATTCCAAAGATTCTCCATTTGAAAGTCTTTGGGTTTGTGCATCGACAGCTCAACCAACACACCAACTCAACCACATAATTACAAACATCGGGAATTTTCTAAACTCAAAAAGTTTTATGGCTTTATTAGGAACTTAAGTAAAACTCAAAGAAAAATCATACATACATACATGACAGTGTGGTAAGTAGCTTGCTTACCAATCACAAGGTTCCGGTTTCAGTCCCACTGCGTGGCATCTTGGACAAGTGTCTTCTACTATAGTCTCGAGCCGACCAAAGCCTTGTGAGTGGATTTGGTAGACAGAAACTGAAAGAAGCCCGTCGTATATATGTATATATATGTGTGTGTGTGTGTATGTTTGTGTGTCTGTGTTTGTCCCCCTAGCATTGCTTGACAGCCGATGGTGGTGTGTTTATGTCCCCATCACTTAGCGGTTCGGCAAAAAAGACCGATAGTATAAGTACTAGGCTTACAAAGAATAAGTCCCGGAGTCGATTTGCTCGACTAAGGGCGGTGCTCCAGCATGGCCGCAGACAAATGACTGAAACAAGTAAAAGAGTAAAATAGATACATACATACATACATACATACATACATACATACATACATACATACAAGAAGTTATTGGTGAAACTCTAGCTACTGTGATCCAGAAACTCCACGATGGAAAAGCACCTGGAAGAGACTTGATTGTTGGATATTGGTACAAGAAGCTAACATTATACCGACCATATCTTATCAATCTGTACCAACAAGCTCTCATTGGGAACAGTAGCATACTACACTGGTTAGCTCTGGCAGAGACAAAGTTGATCTCCAAATACAGAACCATGCACATAGCAAAATACTGCATGCCAGAACTTAATGTATAAGATATATACAGCATGTTTAAACCTCTTCCTCCAGGACGATTGTGAAACCAATAACATCATCACAGAAGAAAAAGCAGCTGCAAAGAAGGAAGTTTGAGAATGTGCCGAGCAGCAAAATTGTGATGTCAGAGGTGCGAGAGCATAAGAGGAACCTAGTTTCAGTGTGGCTAGACCTACAAGAAAGCCTTTGACTCTGTTCCCCATTCACGGATGCTGGAAGCCCTTCAACTTGCTAAAGTTTCAGTGAGGATAGTCAAAGTCATAGCTGACCTGACTTCATCGTGGGCTACCATCTTGAAATTAAACACAAAAAGTGACTGTATTAACACCGATAGAATACAGTATCGTAAAGGCATATTCCAAGGGAACAGCCTCTCTGTAATGTTGCTTATACTTTTTGTAAACCCCTTGTCATTCGTGTTAAGGAAGTTTGAAGGAACAGAAATACTTAAATTAAATTCTTTGTGGATGACTTGAAACTTTATGCGAAGAATATGAATGAAATAAAAAAAAGAGCCTTGATCTAGTTACAACATTCTCAAAGGATGTAGGGTTGGAGTTTGGTCAGGATAAATGTTATATGGTGGGAAAATGGGGAAAACTGCAAACCAGACTAACAACATCTCCATCAATAATTTGACTGTTTCCCCTATATCTGACGAGGAATGTTACAGGTATCTAGGGGTGGAAGAAAACATATCTTACAATGGCACTTGTAACAAAACACGTGTCACTAAAGAATATTATAGCCGAATAAAGAAAATTTCGACCTCAGAACTCTCTGCGTTCAATAAAACAGTGGCCCACAATGTGTTTGCAGTTCCAGTATTCATACCAAAATTTGGGCTGCTTGATTGGACGCTTGGTGAGATCCGAGCCATTGATGTGAAAACTCGAAGAGCACACATAATTTCCACATAAACAGTGACGTAGATCACCTCTACCTAAAAAGAAAACAAGGCAGCAGAGGCTTAACCTCGATCCAAAATGCCTTTGAATGTCGTATCATATCCCTTCGGCAACGTCTTTTAATCACCAAGTGTCTAAGTGCATCCCTTGATCAAGTTTGCATACATGTGGCTGATAACATCATAAGACTTGGAAAGCAGCTCCTTGAGCAACATTCTTTGTCTGATAACCTAGAATACATGCCCAAAGAGGTCACACGGCTCTACCACAACGTATCGTTACATGAAAAGATGAGAATATATGGGCAGAAGACTATGCATGGATATGTTAGTAGAAAGCTCCGAGATGACTGTAACATCGATCATCAAAGCGGTTTAACATAGACCAATAGCCGGATTACTACCTCCCACTTTGAAGGGTATGCGTTTGCAATCCAGGAACAGCAAGTATCTACCAAGTACCTGATGCACAAAAGGGAGAGAGATGCAGGAAAAACATTAAAATGTGACAACCGATACAGACTTTGTGGAGTTCACACTGAAGATATCACCCACATCATAAGCAGCTGTCCAAAAATGTCATCACGGTATTATCTACCCATGAGGCATGACGTTGTAGCTAGGACACTCTATAATGAAATCTATCGGAAAGATAACCCTAAAGACAAAGAAATAAGAACCCACAGTATGGTAGAAGCCATAGCTACTCATAATAAAAAGGAGTACTGGTGGAATGTTCCAGTGAAGACCTCAATAAAATGTAAACACACCAGACCTGATAAAATTATTTGGGATAGAGAAGAAAAACTGTGCACAGTTGTGGAAAGTAGCTTCCCAGCGGATGTTAACATAAAGCTGAAAATCATTGAAAACTATTAAGAAATCTAGTTACTCTATCCAGATTACAAATTCAGGCGTGCTAACATTTCTGCCAGCTCGCCGCCTGTCAACATTTCTAGCAAGTAGTACCCCTCCAAACATAAAAGTTATTATATTATATACTCTCTTTCGTGAGGTGTATGGGTCATTATGTCATACTTTGGTTCATGTGAAGAATAGGAATAGTATTTTATTAAGAGACTCCAAAAACATCTTAAAACGATGGGAGGGACATTTCAATGAATTTCTGAATCGAACATCAGTTGTTGATGAAAAAAGCATTGATATGATTTTACAGAATGCACCCATTGAGTGCTTAGATGACACCCCGTCAGTGGAGGAAACAATAAAAGCAGTATCAAAGCTGAACAATGGCAAAGTACCGGGAGTTAATAGTCTGAATGTAGAACTATTTACATACATACATACATACATACATACATACATACATACATACATACATACATACATACATACATAGTTAACAAAACATGGCTACGAAATTAGCCACATAGAGATAGGCGATACAGACATATATGACTACTCGTTGATGTCTAAGTTCCTGTGTGTCTTGTTTCTGGGTTCTTTATTGGCAAGAAATATGACAAATAATACAGCACAACACACACGCGCACGCACACACATATGTAAATGTGACTGAATGTAGCAGTCGGAAATTATGCGGAAGCCTGTCGTATATAAAATTGTGTGCACGCGAACGTGTCCCTGAACGTTCACTAGACAACTGGCACTGCTTTTTTTTTTAAGCCGAGGTAGCTTAGCAGTTCGACCAAAAGAATTAATAGAATAAGTACAAGAGTTATAAGGAATGAATATGGGTTCCATTTGATAGAGTAAACCCGTCAAAGCTGTCCTCTCAGCATGGCTACAGTTCAAACAAGTAAAAGAATAACAGAACAGTATAACATTTTACTTACGATAATTATTATAGACTAGCAGATATACCCAGCGTTGCTCGGGATTACAATGGCATAGTTTTTTTTACATATATACAAAGATACACACACACACACACACACACACACACACACACACACATATATATATATATATATGGACATTGTTGGCACTCCGTCGTTTACGACGTCGAGGTTCCAGTTGATCCGATCAACGGAACAGCCTGCTCGTGAAATTAACGTGCAAGTGGCTGAGCACTCCACAGACACGTGTACCCTTAACGTAGTTCTCGGGGATATTCAGCGTGACACAGTGTGTCAAGGCTAACCCTTTGAATTACAGGCACAACAGAAACAGGAAGTAAGAGTGAGAGAAAGTTGTGGTGAAAGAGTACAGCAGGGTTCGCCACCATCCCCTGCCGGAGATTCGTGGAGTTTTAGGTGTTTTCACTCAATAAACACTCACAACGCCCGGTCTGGGAATCGAAACCGCGATCCTATGACCGCGAGTTCGCTGCCCTAACCACTGGGCCATTGCGCCTCCATATATATATACACATACATACATACACACACACACACACACATACACACACACACATACATATATGTATGTATGTATATACATACATGTATATTTATACATAGTGAAACTATTAAAAGTGAAACAATATAAAACTGAAACTATTTATAACTGTTATTCCGTTGAAGGTTTCTATTTTATTCTTCGAGTTTTGAGACAGAATACGGAAACGTTGCCAATGTTGCATTGTTTTTATCCCTCAAAATTACATTTTGACACTCCTGAGGTCTCATAGTATTGCCATGTAAAATTTGATTTGATTTGGTTTAGCCGTTTGAGAATGCATTGGGAACAGAGATACAAAGGATTTATATATATCTTCTAATATATAAAACAGAGATGTCTGTGTATTCGCTTTTCACGTGAAATCGACTTCACCAAATGCTTCCATACTTGTGATGCATGAATAATTTGACCTCGGATAAATGTTAGGCTCTTCATTTGATTTTTTTTATTAAAAATAAATAATATTGCTTTATATTTATGATTTACTTCTTTAAAAAGGTTCCTCAATGTCAACTTCCGGTATTGACGTAACAACGGCACAACGCTTCACTCTCTATTTTGACGTTTTTGTACCAAATGCTTACATACTTGTGATGAAATGTCAACTTCCGGTAT
>NC_068981.1:32958273-32959382 GCF_001194135.2 Octopus bimaculoides
CTTGAAGACACCTACATCCACCGCATGCAGGTCTCTCAGGTCCTTCGGGAGGATATTGAAGAGCTGTGGACCTTTGAAGCCCAGGCTATTGCAGTATCTTGTCCTACATCTTGATGACAAATTTGGAGTCCTTGGCACTATGCAATGGCGTCCAGTTCTTTTATTTGTGTAACTTTCGATGCCAAAGTTTGGGACAATTCCTTCGAGGATCTTCCAGATGTATATTATGGCATATCTTTCTCGTCTACGCTCTAAGGAATAGAGTCTTAATCTCTTGAGTCTTTCCCAATAGCTTATATGCTGCATAGAGGCTATTTTCTTCGTGTAGCTTCGTTGGATTGCCTCAAGTTCTGAGATTAATACAAAATTATCTCCTCTTGTTATAAGGAGCATAAAATATTTCACTCCTAAATGCATGAACGTTGCCTCTTATACCTAGATGAGTGGTTGATATATTTATCAACAACTTTCGTGACACAATTAAAAGTTTACGGTTCGGCAAGTGGTTTGATAGTAACACCTATTTATTTATTTATTTATTTATTTATTTATTTTGCATCTACACTTCAATTGTATTGAATATGAGAGATTAGGTCACCGACCCAACAAGACAGTCGTCGTGTAGTCCTTGCTTGATCAGCAAGAAATGGAGCTCTGCTTTCGATTGAGAGAAACATTTGAAATCAGCACTACAATACGAATTCTGGTCAGTGCATGTATCAATAGATTACATAATTGTTTCTGGTGACAGTGAGTAGTAGTCAGTGGCAGAAAGAGAAAAAGAGTGGGGGAGAAAGTGAAAAGAATTATGGCCACTGTCACTCATGAACTGTTCAACCTTCGACCATAGGCTCATCAATCCTCATCGGCTAGCTGTGTACTCAACCACACACGCGCACACACACACACACAGTTATATACATACATACATACACACATACATACATACATACATACATACATACATACATACATGCATACATACAGTTATCTATATACGTACATTTATGCCTGCATGCATACATAATACAAACATACAAACATACATACATGCATACACACACACACACACACACACACACACACACACACACACACACACACACACA
>NC_068981.1:32959613-32963378 GCF_001194135.2 Octopus bimaculoides
GGAATGTTTATCATCGCGTCTTCAATTCAGTGTAAACTGTGTATTCTTATAAAATAATAATAATAATAATAATAATAATAATAATAATAATAATGATAATAATAATAATAATAATAATTGGTTTTCCGCACGTACAGATTAATGTTATTTCTTTACTACCCACAAGGGGCTACACACAGAGGGGACAAACAAGGACAGACAAACGGATTAAGTCGATTATATCGACCCCAGTGCGTAACTGGTACTTATTTAATCAACCCCGAAAGGATGAAAGGCAAAGTCGACCTCGGCGGAATTTGAACTCAGAACGCAGTGGCAGACGAAATACCGCTAAGCATTTCGCCCGGCGTGCTAACGTTTCTGCCAGCTCGCCGCCTTTAACAGATTAATGTGTGTCTTATCCAGAGCCGTCGAGACACGCGGACCAATGGCTAAATGATTAGATGAGGATATATGTTTTAATCGAATCTTGAAGGGATTTACGTAAAGAAGATCAGCGTTATAATCTGTTTATTGCAGTTTTGTCTGATTAATCGTTAGTTTACCATCCTCTTTCTAATTGCGATTATCTATGTCTCATAGCATGAAGTTTATTATTCATCTACATACATTCCTTTTGTCATTACTACTACTACTACTACTACTACTACTACTACTACTACTACTACTACTACTACTACTACCACATTCTTCTATTATAATTTCATTAACATCTAGGATGCTTTATAAGGATATTTAAAATGAATGGTATAGTCGACCTCTACAGGATTTGAACTCAAAACATAATGGGCTGTGACTAAATACTTAGTAATGTACTAAGGAGTTGGGTGGTGGGGGTCAACGGTGGGTGGTCCACTCCGGGAGGAACTTTTCAAGGGACAGCACTTCTGAGTTTCGCTGTATAGGGGACAAGGGTGGCAAATTCAAGAACTGCGACCAAGCTAGGGAGACGTTTTAAGGGTTTAGTTGAACAAATCGGCCCCAGTATATATATTTTTTTGAACACTCATACGTCGTCTTCGACGGGAGAGTCCATCATGTATGTATGTATGTATGTATGTATGTATGTATGTATGTATGTATGTATGTATGTATGTATGTTTTCTTCTATTTTTATTTATCTAAAGTGTTCAAGGCAGCGAGCTGGCAGAATCGTTAGCACGCCGGGCGAAATGCTTAGCGGTAGTTCGTCTGTCTTTACGTTCGGAGTTCAAAATCCGCCGAGGTTGACTTTGACTTTCATCTTTTCGGGATCGATTAAATAAATACCAGTTACGCACTAGGGTCGATATAATCGACTTAATCTGTTTGCCTGTCCTTGTTTGTCCCCTCTGTGTGTAGCCCCTTGTGGGCAGTAAAGAAATAAGAAACGTTAGCACGCCGGGCGAAATGCTTAGCGGTATTTCGTCTGTCTTTGCGTTCTGAGTTCAAAATCCGCGGAGGTCGACTTTGCCTTTCATCCTTTCGGGATCGATAAATTAAGTACCAGTTGCGTACTTAGGTCGATCTAATCGACTGGCTTCCTCCCGCCAAAATTTCGGGCCTTGTGCCTAGAGTAGAAAAGATTTATCTAAAGTGTTCACGCAAAGAAGATGGTTTCCGACAAAAATTCAGAGCTCCATCGCTGAAATATTATTTTAGCGTCAATGTCATGTCTCAATGGGCGGTTTTATCGTGCTGAAATTTTTAGCAGCAACTGACCACATACGCAATGTCTTACACAAAAACGTGACATAATCAACATTTTCGGTTGCATCTTGGGGTTCCAAGGACTTCACTGTTTCCTCTATTAAAACTTTTAAAATTTAACAAAGTAAAGTTTAATATAAAAACATTTAACTGGTTTTATATATAACTTGACACGAACACAAGCATTAGTACATAGGCAGATCTGTTCAGTTTGGCTCACAGATTTTTTAATTAATTTTTTTTAACTAAACAGTTTGAAACTTTGTATACTGGTGTAATTTCTCACGCAGAACACAGTTTACTTTGAACATTTTTGACAAAATTTCGTATTTTAGAAGTTATTTCGTGTTAAAGTTGTCGTATTTTGGGTAATTCTAACCGATCAACGACGTGTATTCAGTTGAAGATAGCTATTGCTGTTTGCGATAGTAATCGAAGAGGAACAACTGCAGTGAACCACTATGATCCTTTAAGTAATTGAGTTGCAACAGGCCCTACATTATTCAGCAATAACCGTTATAAGAAAAGAAAGATAAAGAAAACGAAGAAAATAAACTTTTGTTTCATATATATATACTCTAGTTCCCTGATATCCGTCTTGATACCGACAGAATTTTAAACAGAATGAGTAAATATGTTCATAGCTGTTATTATATGTTCTTGCTTTTATTATTAAAGTTAATTCATCCTGCTGAAAGATTAAATACACGAACGACTATCCTATTGCAAGATCCGGTACTGGGGTGTTATTGATAGGAACCTGATAAGTTATTGCTCTTCCTATGTCTCATTAATAATAGATACAAGGAAACATACTGAATCTGTATGTGGTGTGGTTTCACATATGTAATATAGTTGATGGAATCTTCAATTACGCCATGTAAATTAGAAGGCAAAACTATCTCTCAGGATATTTAAAATATGAATGTTTCTAATTTAGGCAGAGCGCTAGCAAATTTTGAGGGGAAGGGTTTAGTCAATTACAATATTCTCTCTCAGCGCTTGACTGGTACATTATTTTATCGACTTTGGCGGGATAAAAGGTAAAATTTATGGCTGGGATTTGAACTCAGAAATGTAAAGGGCTGAAATAAATACCACAAGGCACATTTTTCGGACTCTCTAACGATTCTGACAAACCACAGCTTTGCATTGTATATCAGTTTCCTCATTCTGCCAATCTCCCAAAATATAAAACATGGAAATACAAGACTATAATGCTGCTGGTTAGGAATAGTTACAATAAGGCTGCGGGAAAGTACTTCAAACAGTAGAGCCTTACATTTGTAATATAGTGAGTTGAAAAACTCGATTAACTGAGATTTTCTATACTGAGATTTTCTATGTTTTGTTGAAAGTGAGTTAGTTACAAGATCGAAAGCATTTTGTCTAACGTGTTAACGATTCCACCAACTCGTCGCCTTCTGCTCTACGATAATAATGGTAACAATTTTTGACACAAGGCCAGCAATTTCAGGGGATGGGAAAGATGATTATATTGACCCCAGCGTTCAGCTGGTACTTATTTTATCGACCTCGAAAGGATGGAAAGCAAAGTGGACCTTCGCGGCAGAATTTGAACACAGTATATGAAGGCAAACGAAATGTCGCTAAGTATTTTGCTTGGCGTGCTAACGATTCTGCCAGCTCGACACCTGCCCAATAATAATAATGATGTCAAATTTTGGTACAAGGCCCGTAGGTTTTGGGGAGGGGCTAAGTCGATTACATCGACCCCAGTACTCAATTGGTACTTATTTTATTGACCCTGAAAGGATGAGAGGCAAAATCGACCTCGGCGGAATTTGAACCCAGATCGCAAAGACGGATGAAATGCCGCTAAGAGTTTTGCCCGGCGTGCTAACGATTCTGCTAGCTTGCCACCTTCTACTCTACAATAATAATGATTTCTAATTTAGGCTCAAAGGTAGTCAGAACATAAAAACAGACGAAATACCTCTAAGCATTTCGCCCGGTGTGCTAACGATTGTTTTCTACTCTAGGCACAAGGCCCGAAATTTTGAGGGAGGGGCCAGTCGATTAGATCGACTCCATTACGTAACTGGTACTTAATTT
>NC_068981.1:32963427-32964301 GCF_001194135.2 Octopus bimaculoides
CAAAGTCGACCTCGGCGGAATTTGAACTCAGAACGTAAAAACGGACGAAATACCACTAAGCATTTCGCCCGGCGTGCTAACGATTTTGCCAGCTCGCCGCCTTAATGGAGAAAAATAATAAGTGAAGAGAGTGAGAGGTTGGGAGGAACAGACAGACAGACAAACAGACAGGCAGACAGACAGACAGACAGACAGACAGACAGACAGACTTACGCACACAAAGGAAAAGCGGAAGGGAAATAATCTGAAATTATACAGATAATTCTATTTGTAAATACGTTTGACCTTATTCGGTGATATTTCGTCATTCGTTGACTCACAACAAAGCTTATATGTGAATGAAATGTTCTCGGTTTTTACGTCAACGCATTTACTTATATCCTAATCTAACAATGTTACATTTCAAATATGTTTTTTATATCTCAAGTTTCTATATTAAGATCGGGTAAATTTGCTTTAAGCTTGCTCAGGTTGAAGCAAACGATCAGCAAATGCAGTTCAGCCGTGGTAAATTTTAGTTATTTATATACTTAACGATGTATTGAACAATAACTTTGTTGTTCAATACATCGTTCTTCTTCAACCCTTGACTAAATTTTGGTGCTATTTTTAGCATATCGAGCGGCGCGTAAAAAAACATGTTATTGTACATAAGATGATAGGTGTTAACTATTGCTAATATGAATCTCATTCAACCTCATTGACCACATATATTTCATATTTGTTTATACTAATGTATGTATGGATGTATGTCATTGTTCAGTTTTATTTCAAGATTTCTTGCCAATAGACAAAGAGCCGGATTTTAACGTAAACCCCAGGCCCCTTCATTGAAATTTCAACATCAACAACAGGGTATTTTTGTTTGTATGTA
>NC_068981.1:32964401-32966521 GCF_001194135.2 Octopus bimaculoides
TGTGTGTGTATTGAGGGCAGCTTTGCATGCACAGGATAGTATTGCTATAATAGCCAACCATGTGTAATTCTGCTCTGTCATTAATAAGCGGATCTGTATAACTAAAAAAGACTACTTCTTTTATAACTAATGTTTCCTATATTTCGTTCAGTGATATCAATGGAAACCTGAATGTCTTGGGTGTTGCATTTCTGCTGGTGTTTTTTTAACAGAAAGAGTATAACCAATGAAGTGGTCATTAACCTGTATGTGCAACTAGGTGTCCCAAACGGGTTGAATTCATTGTGATAGTAGAAGTCACTTGCTATTCTGAAATGACTCACTCAGTTGACTGGTAGTTTGCAATACCATCGGGAGAATAAGTGGTCTGTAGCTAGTGTATAAGTACAGTTCGCTGGGTGGGGGTCCAGATTGGACCGGAGCCTACAGAGTCAGGAAGATCTACCGAGCGGTTTTAGAGATTTTGCTTTGTTTTCATTATACTATGATTTCATTTTGCTATGTATGCAAACGGAGAATCCCACTTGTGTGCTGTGACTAACAACCTTTAACCTGTTTAAATAGTCTGGGTGGTCATCTCAAAATTCTATGCTTACGGTAACATCAATCACTAACTTGAAGAGAAGAATACGGGATTAAGTGCTAACTAATAGGGTAACTTTCTAATCGGTAACTTCCAATGGACGCCCGTGGCCAAATAAGACAGAAGCCCTGTCTTATTTGGCAGTAGGCGTCCAAGGAGAACGTTTTCCAACATTACTCTTAAACAATTGATATCACGTATAGGGAAAATACTGTGTGAGTCGATGCGTGTTTTCGTATTATCTGCCGCACATTAAAGCTGGAGGGGTATGAACTTAGCCAAATATATCCAAAGGCATTTACTAGTTGGTAGGGGTTTTATTGAGGCACTAGACTACAGAATTTGAATTACTAGGTTCAGCGCTGTCTCTGCTGTGAGCCGGTCGTTTGTGATTCGGGACGACTAGCTATGTCTCTCAAATGACTTAAATTCATTAGATATTGTAGAAGCCACGTGCCTTCCGCGATTGCTCGTTTGTTGGTATCAGGGTTACAGTGTTACAGGGAGAATAATTAGGCGAGAGCTGAAAGAGGAAAAGATGAAGGATAGACAATAACAAAACGGAATAGGCAGGGACAGAAGAAATATATAACAGTAGATAGTTTTCAAAGACTATTTCTAAATAGATTAGGATAACAAAAACAAATAGGTGATTGCATAAGCAGAGTAAAAGAAGGTATGACGTAAAAGGAAAAAAAAACGTTTGTGAATGAAAGTACGTAAACAAAGAAGAGAAGTGAAAGTTCAGCAAGCATACATCAGATATTTATTTAGGAAAAAGAGAAAAGATTAAGATATTTGAGAGTGGAATATCGAGATGTTTATAAATAGATGATTATCACATGACTTGATAGGAAGTGGGCTGGGAATAAAATCAAATTTGTTCTCAAGGGGGGTAAGTTTGTGTTTTGGCGGAAGAGGTTAGCGTGTTGAAGCTATTCATTCAGAAATGTGTGATGTGGTGGTGATATATATATAACGTATATGTGTGTGTGGGTGTATGTATCACTTTATAAGCGTTCACCACCTCCACCACTGCACATTTCTAAATGAATAGCTTCAACACGCCTTTTTCTTTCACCAAAACATAAACTTACAACCCTTCAGAACAAATTTGATTTCATTCCCAGCCCACCTCCTGTCAAAGCCGCAAAAGTATTTCTCTCCCAAGAAATTATATCACATCGGCGTTAAAGGAGGAAGAAAGGTGAGATATAAGAGGTGAGGTTCCTTTTGGTATTTTGCATTGTACTATACATTGTACTATACCTCGTAGAATTCTCCATTTACACATAATTTCCTCGGTAGTCCGAAATCCGTCCATACCTTGCCACGATTCAGTGTGTAGTGTTAAGTTGGTGGTTAAGAACAATATAATAAAATGATAAAATGAAATAATAATATAATATAAAATATATATATAATCAAATGAATAATAACAGACGATGGATAATTGTCAGCTCATTATAACTGTTTCTTGCGCATTTTTTTAATAAAAGGATGAGAACATTACTTCATTAAAAAAACCTAATCATCG
>NC_068981.1:32974553-32977780 GCF_001194135.2 Octopus bimaculoides
TATATATATATGTATATACATAGATATGTATATGTATATATATATCTGTCTGGGAGATACTTATGGTAGCGGAAGAGGTATTTTAACTTCTATTTCTAAATTCGGTGAGTGGCGAAGCAATTAGCTGACCTCTGATTATAATTATGTTTATAGTTATAGAATATTTGTATAATTTTACCTAAAAAAGTAATTTTAACATACCGAATTACTTGGTAAAATTAATTATTAATGATATATGAGCATATGCATGTACACATACATATATGTACATACCTACATCTTCATGTATATATAGATGCAGGACGTCATAAAAGGAACGGGAATATAAATAAAGCACAAAAAACGGACTTTTTTTACAGACAACAGAATGAACACATGGGAAAACAGACGAGCCACTTATGGAACCTTTCCTTCATCAGCTGCCGCTATTCTAAACTGGGCGCTTCATATATTTGTCCAGAATCACGCCGGACGCGGAGAAGGAGAGAAAATAGTAATTCAGTGAAGGAGAAGTAGTGAGTGTAATAGCCCTGACATTGAGGGAGTGAGAGAAAGTAATAGCAATGAGAGAAAGGAAGGGGTGATAGATGAATAAGGAAGGAAGGAGTGAAAAACAAATCAGCGTTTCAACTTTGTGTGAGCATATGTGTGTATACATGGGAAGCATGTACCTTATTTTGTACCTTATTTATATATAAAATACTACAATTAGCCGTCATTATTGGCGGTAAGTGGTCAGCTAGTAATTAAGTAAATCATCACATAAGATAAAACTGTGATTTATGCCTATATTACACACTTTGTAAGTGAATATAGAACGTTATACAAAAAACCTTAGTTAGGTCCTTTTATGTCATTTTTAATCAGATGCCAGTATTGGTTTCAAGTTTTGGCACAAGGCCAGCAGTTTGTGGGGAGAGATCAGTTGATTACATCGACCCCAGTGTTCAACTGCTGCTTATTTTATTGACTCCGAAAGGATGAAAAGCTAAGTCGATACCAGCAGAATTTGAAGTTAGAACGTAAAGATGGACGAAATGCCGCTAAGCATTTTGCCCTGCATGATGACGATTTTGACAGCTTGCAACCTTAAAAAAATTATCCACTTCTGCCATATGATATTTTTTAAGGTGGTGAACTGGCAGAATCGTTAGCACGTAGGGCAAAGTGCTTAGTGACATGTCGTCCGTCTTTACATTTTGAGTTTAAATTCTGCCGAGGTCGACAATATAATCGATTGATACTTCTTCCAAAACTACTGGCCTTGTGTCAAAATTTGAAAACAGCATTACAAGCTATTGTATTATGTCTTTCAGTAAATACTCCTGTAACACAATCAGACTGCTTGTTCTACTGTGACATTTTTCACTGAAGTAATTATTTTATGTTCTGAAGTCAAAACTTTCCTGTCGTCGTTGTTGTTTAGTCCCAATTCTGCCGTGATTCGGCAAGCTTATAACGAAAGGTGTTCCAACCATGGCCGACCCTTTTTTTTTTTCTGCAGAAATTGTGTACCAGAGATTACATTGCTTTGTGTATTAAAATTCATATGGTTGTTATTACAACTATGTCAAGCAATAAAGCGGACATTTCTCATCAGCTCAAAATATAACATGTTGTAACAGGAACTATCATCCTGGTACGTATCTAAGTTGCAGATTCCGTAATGTGACGTGACCAGCTGAGTATTTCATACATCTTCAGTAATATTACACATGCTGGAAAGATTCCAGGAATTTGACGTGCTATAAATATGTCACAAACGCGTGATTCACATACACTCAAATACAGATGAACAGATAGATAAATAGATAGATAGATAGATAGATAGATAGATAGATAGATAGATAGATAGATAGATAGATAGATAGATCATGCTGTGGAACCGCTTTTAAGGGCTAAGGCGAACAAATTGTCCCTAGTATTTATTTCCCTTTTGAAGTCTCGCGCTTATTCCTTCCCTTTCTTTTGTTGAACCGCTAAATTACTGAGATATAAACAAACCAACACCGATTGTCAAGTGGCAGGGTGACAAATACAAAGACACCACACACACACACACACACACACACACACACACACACACACACACACACACACACACACACACACACACACACACACACACACACACACACACACACACATACTTGAAATATTTGTGTATCGCAATGCACTCCTTGTGTCTTCTACCTATTTGTAAAAATATTTGTAAGAAGTTTCGAATTTATGTTGGCACTGGAAGGGTGCTACACAATGCCTTACATCAATGCTTAAAGAAACGAAATTATCAGAACAAGAAAGCATCCGAACATAAAACACTCTTTTATTCTGGTATGTACAAAATGTACAGCTCGGGACAATCAGTAACCATGTCTGGTGTAAAGGTAACAAATCTGGAGTTAACCATTCTTAGGTCTGGTATAAAAGCAGCATAGTTGGGAGTTAATCACTCCTATGAAGTCGATATTACAACTTGGAACATTTAGAAAACAGGTCTGGTATTGAAGCAGCAAAGCTGGAGTTAATTAGACTTTCTGAAAACAACTTCACAGAAACTCCAGTAAGAATCAGAGCTGGTCAAGTTCCAAGCGTCTGGGACAGGAGCGTAGGAGAACTGCTAATAAAACATGACTGCAAGGTTCAGCGGCTGCATCTCGAGTCAGAGACGCAAGGGTCGCGAGAGAACTTTCTTTCCTGCCAGTTTTCCGCACATGCGCATGAGGGAACCTCCGTAGGCCTTCCAGAAGATTCCAACCCTGTGCATGCGTGCTGAAGACTCTCAAGATGACGTGACTACATATTCTTCGACCATCTCCTCTCTCTTTCTCTCCCTCTCTCTGTCTTTCCCTCCCTAATACTCTCCTTCATTTCTTTTGTCCCTCTGCCTACCACGATTCTCTTTCTCTCTCCTCCCACTATCACGTGACCCATGGCTATCTAAGCTCTTCTCATTCTTTTTCCTTCGGCCACCGAATTGGCCAGTCACGCTTCTTGGTACTGTACTCCGTCACTTTTTCCTCCGCTATTTATTTCTTCCTTCCTTCTGCCCTTCCTGTGTCTTCAGTACTTTCAGATCTTCATTTCTGATAGCCGTAGGGCTTATTTTTTCCTTTTTTTCTTTTTGTACTTTTTGTTGTATTCATATAATTATTCTAATTGTTTTAGTTTGTCTTGCTTGCTTTCGTTAGTTATTCCCAATGGCTATTTTTTTTTTTTTTTTTTTT
>NC_068981.1:32978341-32980029 GCF_001194135.2 Octopus bimaculoides
TGTGTGTGTGTGTGTGTGTGTGTGTGTGTGTGTGTGTGTGTGTGTGTGTGTGTGTGTACAAACATGCATACATACAAAACGGACTTTAACACAGTTTCCGTCTACCAAATTCCCTCACAAGTCATACGTCGGTCCGGGGCAATAGTATAAGACATTTGCACAAAGTGGTACCTAATAGGTCTGAACCCCGAAACTTTATGGTTCAGACTCATGCCTGTGCCTAAATAGTGTGTGTCTGTGTGTGTGTCTGCGTCTGTGTGTGAGTATGAATAACAAAATAAGTCCTACATCACCACACACACCTCCCTCCCCATACAACTACCATTCCTCCTCCCCACTAAATACAGACAGGAATACCTACATAACTCGCTTAACCTTCATACTGGTAAAAAGGGATAAACATCTCTCTGTTGTACATCCATTAATGTTATATCGCCTGAAGAAATGAATCCATGAAGATGATCAACCCGATAGCCACGGATACTACGGAGTACACAGTAATCATCCAAGGAATACGAAGTGTAATCTTAAGAGTCATGTGGGAGAATTCACAAAAAACAACAGACGAAGACAGGTGGTGTAAAAAACAAATAGATGTATTAGTATAACGCTCGGGAATTGAGAAAGTCTTTAACGTTTCGAGCCTACGCTCTTCTACAGAAAGGAACATGGACAGAAACAAGAAGAGAAACAAGGAGAGAAAAAAATGTGTGTAGTGGTCAGCGATCTATCATGGCGAATGCTGGACAGGCGCAGGAGTGGCTGTGTGGTAAGTAGCTTGCTTACCAACCACATGGTTCTGGGTTCAGTCCCTCTGCGTGGCACCTTGGGCAACTGTCTTCTACTATAGCCCCGAGCCGACCAAAGCCTTGTGAGTGGATTTGCTAGACGGAAACTGAAAGAAGCCCGTCGTATATATGTATATGTATATATATATGTGTGTTTGAGTGTGTTTGTGTGTCTGTGTTTGTCTTCCAACATCGCTTAACAACTGATGCTGGTATGTTTACGTCCCCGTAACTTAACGGTTCGGTAAAAAAAGACCGATAGAATAAGTACTAGGCTTGCAAAGAATAAGTCCTGGAGTCGATTTGCTCGACTAAAGGCGGTGTTCCAGCATGGCCGCAGTCAAATGACTGAAACAAATAAAAGAGAGTAAAAGCGAGTAAGGGCGCTGAAACGACAACGCCCGTACGCTCAAAATAGACCCCAAATGGTCTACAAACCACTTCAGTTATTATTAGTTATTATTCCATCAACACAAGGCTGTATGCGAGGAAAATTGACAAAAAGGATTTATAAAATATTGTGGACAACACTATATCTTAAGATCTCATGGTTTACGCTATTAAAATCGTTTTCCACTCTTCAGTAGTGTAAACCAATCGTAAATAAATGAGAAATTCATATACATACCATGGATATACAGTTGTACAAATACGAGCATATACATGCATTTCACACATATATACGAAGCAAAAACCCGAACGTTCATTTCAACCATGTGGTTGTTTATTCAGAGTAATTCTGTAGCAAATATGTGTATGTAGTGAATTAATATATATATTTATACATAATTAGGATGAAGTCATTATTTAATGATTTATCAGTGACCAGCGTACCAACAAGACCTTAATGGTTTATTTAGATTTAAGTATAATTATAAAACACACACACACACACACACA
>NC_068981.1:32980114-32990126 GCF_001194135.2 Octopus bimaculoides
ATATATATATATATATATATATATATATACACACCTCAAAAATAAAGTATTTCTAAATTTATTCTAAGACATTTTTAGATCTTCCGCTTCACTTACAGATTGAATTCACAAAATACATGTTCGCTGGACTATTGTAATTTGTTTTAGTCTATTTTATTTTATTTATTGATTTTGTTGTTTTGTTTTTTTCATTCCCCCGGAAATTCCAGTTTTTTAACATTATTATTTAGACACTTTGAAATATAATATGGTGCATTAATGATTAATGTAATGTGTTTAATGTAAATTTATGATTTAGGGCAGATGTTACAAGTGATTATAAATATTCTCGTTCGCACAGGATCATGAATCAAATGGGCGCATCCGTTAAGCAGCCACTTTACTCACAAACACCTGTATTAGGCTTGTTATAGTGGTAGTTAAAGAAACCTCAACCGTTCGTTTGTATGTTCCGACAAAAGTTATGTTGATAGTATAAATATCAATATTATTTTTAACTATATATATATTTGTAGCAGAATAGTCCGCGCTGAAGACGCCATGGTAATATTATTTTGGCAACAACGTTATGCCGCAGAGAAGGGTAACATTTTGACGACGTTTTTAGGTGGTTAAGAATCACAAGCGTAATATTTTCAATGGATATATGACATCATTGGCATTTTCTGCTACATTTTCGGGCTGTTAGTGGTCAGCATGTAATTTGTTACTATCTCTTGCTAGAGTTGCAATACAAGACCAAGAGTTGCTACATAGGAGATACCTGCTGTGTGAGAGCAGCAGTCCTCTTTGTTAAATTTTCGGGAACCATGCCAATGCAAAACTTTTTATAAGTATGAAGGCTGTTTCTTCTCCAACTGTTTGTTAAGTTATATTCATCCGACAGTTTTGTAGTTGCATGGGGCATCTTGAAGAACTGAGATCTTGAGGAATTCACTCCCGACTCACAACGTTTGCTTCACTGTTTAGTATTTCGTTGGTTTCTGTGCCGTTGCTAAAGGTATCACCTAAGTGATATTATATGACACCAAAAGGCTGTTTGGAATGATTCTACGCCAATTCTTCAGTGTTTTCTTTCAGTTTGGGTTCTTTTTTATGTAGTTTCTTGCGAATTTCTGCAATAGTCCAATAAGCATCATAATTATTTGCATCAGTAGTAATTCTACAATCACAATCATAGATATTGTATTGTAAGAGAACAGTTCCTACAGCCGCGCTGTCACCGTTTCTGAAGTTTCTTTCTTTTTATTGCAGACTGCACAGCTTTCTAAGTTGCTCAGCATATCCAAACACTGCTTTCCTTCTATTTACCAGCTCATCAGTCACTATTTTGTTATGATCGCAATGGTCATAAATGAATTAATTGAAACAGCTTGTTGAAGTAAAGTTTATACATAACGTACAAACAACTGATTGCTCTAAATGGATGTTTTCGACCTTGTCTTCAAGATTTGACTGTTGTACAGCAAATCTGTTTTCTACATCAGTTTCGCTTTTCATAGTACAGAATGCAGAAAGTCGATATCTTGCAAAAGCAACCAATTAGTATATTTGTAGAGTGATCATGCAGCTTTCCCACGATTTCATGAAAGCCATGGACTGAGAGGGTACGTGTTTCTTTTTTATTGTTGTCTTTTTAAAGTATTACTTCCAGAATGAGTAAGTATTCCTTACTCATATATATATATATATATATATATTCAGCGCAACTTATTGTATATTATAAATCATGATTTCATAAATAACTTTACAATATATAAAATTTATTTAATACAGATGTCTATATGCGAAATCATATATTTTTTCCTTTGCTATTTATACATAATTTCATATACTTATAATAAATCAAAGTTATTTATTTTGTATATCCAGAGATACACCTAGTTCAATGATTATGATAATCATTAAGACGGCCAGTTAGCAGAACCCTTAGTACGCCGGAGAAAATGTTGAGAGTCATTTCGTTTGTCCTTGTGCCTTGAGCTCAAATTTCGTATGTCTTACGCCCTGAGCTGAAATTTCGCTGACGTCGACTTTGTCTGTCATCCTTTTGGAATTGATAAAATAAGTATTAGTCAAGTACTGAAGTTGATGTAATTGACTTCCCCATCCCTTTGTACCAAAAATTTAGAAACCATTACTATGATAATCATTTATTATTGACATTATGCATTATGGTTGTAATCATCTAATTCACGTTTTAGTCCTGATTGTTTTATTATAGACTTGGCAAGGAGCTTTTCTTTTTACAAAGATATTATCTTTCTGTCTCTTGTATACAGCATGTAAGAAGAAAACTTGTAGTTAGTTAAGGATCGTTGATATCAGAGTCGCTCGTGATCATGGTCTTATGAAGCAAAATTCTAGACGGTGAAGACTCTTTTCTTTTTTACTTTTACAGTACCGTTTGAGATGTTCAGTGAAAGATGTTTCTCTCTCTCTCTCTCTCTCTCTCTCTCTCTCTCTCTCTCTCTCTCTCTCTCTCTCTCTCTCTCTCTCTTGCTTTCTTTCTAAAAAATATAGTTATGGAACGATGAGTAGAACGCATTACTCATTTCAGCGTTTCCGAGACAGATAGCATGAAGCAAGGAATTCATCTTCAGACTTGAAGACCTGATCAGAATGTTCCTAACAAAGTGGACTCTACTAGAAGTACCCAAGACCAGGTAATGGTGTTCAAGTAAGCGACGGATTAAGATTATCCCTTGAAAAAAAAAACAGGAGATAGAGCTGAGGACTCTTGCTAAACATATTGTGTAGTGGAACCCGGAACTTTATAGTTTCGTAATGAACTTCGTGTATATGACACTGGAAAAATTGTAGAACATTTCCATACAAACATTCCTTTATGTCCGTTGTTTGACGACAGTACGCCTGCATGTGTGTGCTTGTGTGTTTATATTCAGACATGCATACATACGTACATACATGCATACACATATACATACATATACACATACCTACCTACCTACATACATACATACATACATGTCGGTGTAAGCGTGTGTTTGTGTGTGCGTGTGTATGCGTGTGTGTGTATGTGAGTGTGTGTATGTGTTAAACAAGATTGGTACACCATTTCCTTTCCTTCCAATTAATCAAATCGTCTGAGGTCACTGACTTGTCTACGAGGATGCGTTGCAGTTTATGTTGCTTGTTAATTCTGCTTACGTCATTTCCCTTTATTGAGTGAAACAACAGCCCCTTCCGGTTCATCGGTTCAGACATTGTCATAAGCAAGTTTTTACCACTTTTCCGTTTTAACGTCACCAAGCATCTCACCTTACGACGCCATCTCCCTTCATTTTTTTTTTAATCCCCCCCTTTTTTTTTTCTTAAGGACACTAATAAATCTTTGGACAGATCAAACTTACCAAACATTTTATTAGTTTCAAATGATTTTTACCATAAATTTGTTGTTGATGTTGTTGCGCATGTTTTAATCTCATACCAGCTCTGATCGATCAGATCTCTAAGACATTGAAGGCATGGTTACTCCCTCGGTAAGAAGCTTTGGTAGGCCTGAGTCTATAGTAGAAGGCTCTTGCTCAAGATGTCACGTAGTGGGACCAAACCCGGAACCATGTGGTTGGGAAGCAAGCTTCTTGCCACACAGCCACTCACAAGGTTTTGGTTGACTATTTTCAAAATAAAAAAAGGCACTTTCCTAGTGGTTAGGATGTTGAGCTCATGATCTTAAGCTCGCAGGTTCGATTCTTGGGCCGGACAGCGCGACTCAGCTGAAAGTGAGAAGCTAGCCCAATATTGAAACAGAGCTCTCTCCCTCCAGTTGTCATTTCCATGTTCCATGATCAAACGTGGCAGATCCAAGGGATTGTCTATGTCTGTTCGCGACTGCACAGGAACTTAAAACAATTAACGAAAGCACCATACATCTTACGAAGTATCATACATCTTACTAGGTCATACTCGCTGGTGGGTTAGGGTTAGGGTTAGGGTTAGGGTTAGGGTTAGGGTTAGGGTTAGGGTTACGGCCGTGCTTCATTTTTTTCATTACCAAAAACAATGTATTCTTGCTAGAAATATAGTCACAAAAGGGTTAAACTCGATACTTGAGATACTTTGCTATTTAGATTTGGAAAATACAAGGAATAATATTCTCTATTATTACTTAGTTCGCAATGCGATGAGCTGACAGGATTGTTAGCACCCAGGACAAAATGTTAAGCGGTATTTCGTCCGTCTTTACTTCTGAGTTCAAACTCTCTCTCTCTCTCTCTCTCTCTCTCTCTCTCTCTCACACACACACACACACACACACACACACACACACACACACACACACACACACACACACACACACACACATATATATATATGAGGATTAGCTCAATCATTTTTCGGTTATTTGTTTGTATTTAAAAATTGTCACTTCAAATCGGAGAATATGTATTATTATGATATACAGTTATATATATATATATATAACCTTTATTGAAATCCAATTCGCCTATGATTGAACTGGATGTTAGTTTAACATATATGCAAAGTTTCGTCAAGATTTGTTCTCTGGTACAGGCAGCAAGATGGTAACAGTCAGATCTACAGACAGAAACTGTCACTTATGTATAAGATATATATTCTACGGGCTTCTTTCAGTTACCGTCTACCAAATCCACCAACAAGGCTTCGATCGCCCTAAGGCGCCACGTAATGGGACTGAACCCGGAATTATGTGGTTGAGAAAAGTGTTTTTATCACACAGTCACACCTGCGCCTATGTTCTTAAAAAAAAACAGTCAACCTGACAGTAACAGCCGTAACGCCTTTGATCACCATCCTACTCAATCGGAGCTAACCCAGGGTTAAACAGCAACAATATTGCTGTTCCCATCGTCAAAACACTGTTGTGGTACTGCCAGGCACTGTAAAAAACCCAATGTACAGTTAGACTTGAGGAGTGTTTTGTTTCATTAGTTTGTAATAGCGATCTCAAATCTCCTTATATATGTCGCTTGTAGAGAAACAGAGTTTCTACCAGGATGTCTACGCATCACGAAGAGGAAATTTTCAAGTAGTTCTCTTCTCTTCTCTTCTCTCTCCAACTCGACCACTCCTTGCCAAAATTGCTTATATGGCTTTTGAGAAGAAATAACATTTCAGTTCTTCTATGGCAACAATTATAGTAGTAGTAGTAGTAGTAGTAGTAGTAGTAGTAGTAGTAGTAGTAGTAGTAGTAGTAGTAGTAGTGGTGGTGGTGGTGGTGGTGGTGGTGGTGATGGTGGTGGTAGTAGTAGTAGTAGTAGTAGTAGTAGTAGTAGTAGTAGTAGTAGTTGCAGCAGCAGCAACAGAACAAGGGCACAAGGTCAGCATCTAACTGATACTCTGTTTTATCTATCTCTGAAACGATTAAGGGAAAAGTTGACTTCGGCGGGATTTGAACTCAGAATGCAAAGAGCCGGAAGAAATTGAGTTAAAGATTTGGTTCCACGCAGTAACAAAGAAAAAAAAAACAGTTTCATACACATACAAACACATACACACGTCTAAAGTGTGTGTGTGAGTGAGAGAGAGAGACAGAGACAGAGACGGAGAGAAATAGATATATAGAGAGAAAGAAATTGAGGAAAAAAAGAGAAAATGAAAGAGAATGAAATACAAAGAGTAAGTAAAGAGAGAGAGGGGGGGAGAAGGGGGAGAGTCTAAGCGTGAAACGTTCAAAAGCAAACATAGTGCTTTCTTTGTAAGAGTTTGAAAAACCTACTCACGGAAAAACACCAACATCCTTGTTAATTAGAACTGGATAAAATAATTAGTATTGGATATAATACAAGGATACATTTATAACAGGCTCTTATGCCACTTTACTTGACAGAAATAAAGTTCATATGACAAATGGATATTTAACCTGAATAACATTCTAGAAAGACTGTTCTAGATGACATTCGACAAAGACTTTACATAGAGTTTCAATGAGAGATAGATACATGCTGTTCCCAGAAGACTGAAAATAAGTCACCAGCAAAACCGATATTCCTACATTCAGCTAGAATCACACAAACTTCGAATAGTTTCCTTGTATAAAAATAATTTGATGCAATCGAAGATTTTGTTGTCTGTCGACTCTCCATTGACCCTAGTATCGTATAAGTTAAGCATTTAGTCATTACATTTTCCTCAAAACGAACACTTCACTGGATATTCAAGCTTGTTTCCACTCTCACAGTGCAGTCGATAAGCTGTTGGAACACCACACACATACACCCACTTCTACAACAAAGCAAAAATACTTCTCGGAAATATATTCCTAACTTAAGCACAAGGCCATAAGTATTTATTTTTAATAGTGAGAGGCAAAATGTAGTCGATGTAATTAGTGTTCCTCATAAAGGGAAAGGCTAGCCTCACCCCTGGAGAAGTGGGGTCGTGAGAACTAAAAAGGGCTAAGTAAATTTCCATGTTTAATAATATTAGAATAGTTTCTAACTTTAGAATCTTGTCAAACATCATGGCGAAGAAAGAGAGAAAAGTTATATGGATGACAACCCTACCTCGTCAGCTCATTAAAAAAAAAGAGGTGGTGGCTCTTTAGGTTCTAAGCTCAAATCCCACCAAGGTTAACTTTGCCTTTCATTCTTAAGAGGTAAAAAAAAATATGATACTAATAAAGTACTAGGATCGTTGGTAACGACTAACGCGTTATCCTCAAAATTGATGGCTCTCTACCTAAATCAGAAGCCATTAATTAATAGAAAGGCAAAGGTAAACAAATTTACTACACATACACAGTCAGGGTATGCATTCTTGTATGGAGTAAAATGCAGTCTGATCTGACGAATGATTTATTCAAAATATTCACATGATGAAGCATATTTTATACCTTTGATGGATGGTAGTGATTACGCAATGTGTTTAATAATATCATTTCACCAATATACTACGGGTCTGACGATGAGTAGAAACAATTGCAATTATATGGAATAAAAGGGCGGCGAGCTGGCAGAACCGTTAGCAAGCTGGGCGAAATGCTTAGCAGTATTTCGTCTGTCAAGCTCTGAGTTCAAAGAAACCGTTTTCGACAGATGAATTCATGAACTTCAAAATAAAGGCCATTCAAAATGATTTAACAGTTTAAAATCCACGGAGCAAAACATTTACAGTGATTCTGCAACTATTTCAGTTGACAGAATGGATTCGCCAAAATAGTGTAGAGGTTAGAGTTTTTAGGAGGGGGAAGAAATAATTGACTCCAGTGACCTAATTATCTCTATCTCTAACAAAAGGAGGAGGGCACGGCTCCATTAGTCTTGGGTTTATCTACTAAGAAATTGTTTATTGTCTACTGATCAGTGGTAAGAAAATGATTTGTGGTCAGGTCAACCTACTAAATTATCAAGGTCGTTTGTGTAGGAATCAATTCACAAGCTTTATCTCCTCCACAAGTCGACAAGGAAGTGAAGGATATGGAAAGAAGGATAAGGAGACAAAAAAAAAAGAAAGAAAGCTGACCCAACCGTTATTAATTACCATAATATTAATAGAGGAAGACTATAACTGGGAAAAACTCTACTAACTTCTAAATTTTTCTGTTCTGATTAAATACACTATTCTGGTAAATCCATTCTGTCAACTGAAATAGTAGCAGAATCACTGTAAACGTTTCGCTCCGTGGATTTTAAACTATGTTAAATCGTTGTGAATGTCCTTTATTTTGAAGTTCGTGAATTCATCTAACGAAAGTGGTTTCTTTATAATGATGTAATGTTTTCATTACAAAATGTTTTCGTTACAAAGTAGGACCGCTACTAGATGAAAACGGCTCACCGACTGCGGACCCCCAGAGGATCAGTGAATTACTGAATGCACAATACAAGAGTGCTTTCGGCATACCGCTAGGGAAGCTACGAGTGAATGTGCCGGATAGGTTTTTTAACCACGAAGACACACATTGTGAAATGGTAACTATTGATAACATCAACATAGAGGAAACTTATGTGATATCAGTCATTGAAGAGCTGAGCTCGAACTCGGCATCGGGCCCTGATGGATTCCCTGCACTCCTCCTAAAGAAATGTAAAAGAGCTCTAGCTAGACCACTTCAAATCCTTTTCCAGGAGTCCCTCAGGATGGGGAAACTCCCCCAAAAACTAAAAGTGGGAATAATATGCCCTATCCATAAGGGAGGAAGCAAGGCAGAGGCTAGGAATTATAGATCTGTCTCCCTGACCTCCCATGTCAGTAAAGTCATGGAGCGCATTGTCAGGTAAAGACTGATTGAGTTCCTTGAGGATAATGGCCCGCTCTCTAACACCCAACATGGCTTTCGCCCGGGAAGGAGCTGTCTTACACAGCTTCTGCGATACTATGACTGAGTACTGAAGCAATTAATGAACTGCTCAAAAGTGAATTTGGTATACCTCGACTTTGCGAAGGCATTTGGCAAGGTCGACTATGGAATGATATGCCACAAAATACGGGGACTCGGCATCACCGGTAAAGTCGGAGAGTGGCTGCATGATTTCCTAAAGGACAGGAGTCAAACTGTAGCAGCCAACGGAGCTCTCTCTACAGAGACACCAATAGTGAGTGGAGTGCCCCAGGGCACTGTGCTGGGGCCACTGCTTTTCATGGTAGCCCTATCGGATATGCCATCAGTGACAGAGGCAGCCATGCTTACCAGCTATGGCGACGATACAAAAGTTGCACACTCAGTCAAGGAAACCTCTGATGTTTCGCTCTTACAGAAAGATCTAGATGCCATCTATACATGGGCTGAGGATAACAACATGCAATTTAATGCAAGTAAATTCCAGGCCCTCCGCTACCAGTCAAGCACTGTTTAGGAATCCCGACATCAGTACATTGGACCAAGTGGAGCAATGATCCTAGAATCAAATACGGTGCGTGATCTTGGAATAGAAATGAGCAACAATGCCTCATTTCACACACATATCAACATAATGGCAGCAGTATCCAGAAGACTGGCTGGTTGGATTCTGAGACAAGGGACCAAGAAACTATGATGACACTATGGAAGTCATTTATCCTCAGCCGACTGGACTACTGCTCTCAGCTATGGTCACCTTATACTACAAGGACGATAGCAAAGCTTGAAGCAGTCCAACGACATTACACAAAGAAAATTGCATCAATGGAACGACTGAGCTACTGGGACAGATTGAAAGAGCTACGACTTTATTCCCTGGAACGAAGGCGGGAGAGGTATGCAATGATATATATTTGGAAGATACAGGAAGGACTGGTACCAAACTTTGGAATAAAGAGCTATACCAGACCACGAACAGGACGTCACTGTGCTGTCCCCACTGTGCCGACTGCTTCATATCGGGCAAGGACGTTGTACTGCAATAGCTTGGGTGTCAAGAGCCCACAGCTGTTTAACTGTCTGCCGAAGCATCTAAGGAGCCTCCATGGAGTGAATGTAGACGTTTTCAAACGTGAACTTGACCTCTGGCTCGCCGAGATCCCGGATGATCCAATATTCAGGCAAGAAACTCAAAAGAGAGCAGTAACATCGAACTCCATCCTTCACCAAAAGCCGCTCCGACAAAGGTGGAAAGTGGAAAGATGATCACAATGGCGGTGCTCCAGCATGGCCACAGTCATTGGACTGAAACATATAAAAGAATAAAAGAATTAAAAGTCACTAGGGTTAGGTTTAGAGTATCTCTACTGTTACTCATTTTATTTTATTCATTTGTCTCGGAATCTGCCCTTCGTAAATATTGTGGACTGTATACTTTATATACTGTATATGTCTGAATAGCTCAAGAGCGGATTTCTTAACTCAATAGGATCTAATTGTCCACTACACTGCATGAATATCATTCGGTCGGTACTTTTGTACCAACCAAGTTTGATATTTACATAATATTGTTGTTATGTGTGTATATTATTCCGACCTCACGAGGTGCTTCAATTTAAGTACCTAATTCAACTGAATCTTACTTAAATTTTATCAACATATATATATATATATATATATATACATACATACATATATATATATATATATATATATATATATATA
>NC_068981.1:32990323-32995249 GCF_001194135.2 Octopus bimaculoides
TTAAGTACCTAATTCAACTGAATCTTACTTAAATTTTATCAACATATATATATATATATATATGCGTGTGCGTATGTGTGTATGCCTTTTTGTCTGTATTTGTACCCTCCACCGCTCGAAATCGATGTTAGTGTGTTTATGTCCCAGTAACTTAGTGGTCCGACAAAAGAGATCGAGAGAATAAATAACAAGCTTTACGAGAAATAATAAGTACGGGGGTTGATGCGTTCGCCTAAAAGTTCTTCAAGGCGGTGCCCCAGCATGACCGCAGTCTAATGACTGAAACAAGTAAAAGAGAAAAGAGAAAAGATAAAAGATTGTGTTTAAGATCACATTATTTAGAGTGCCCTTGCTTTCTTTTAAGACAATGGAGTGTGATTTGAGGAACATTTGAAAACTGCTTCCAATGGGTCAATCAGCCACATAGAAGCTTCTTAAGCTTGCTGGAATAGCGTACTGTCGGTAAAAGAGTGCGAACTGGGCGAAAAGTGAAGGGGTACTTTTCAGTCTGAAGTTTAACATATTTTATTGTCATCACTGAAACGTTTGCCTTTATGCAGTGGTGTAGCTAGCCCTCAAGCCTATACGGGCTTATACCATCATCAACCCATGGCCACTATTATCTCGAGTTCTAGGTCTCTTAATCCGGTTATCAGGTTTCCACTAGATACAAGAGACCGAGGTCGCAAGATTCCCCTTGGGTTAACTGGAGCAATGAAGTATTTTTCTCGAGAATACAATGCACCGCCCAATCCGGGAATCGAAACCACGTTCTTGTGATCGTGAGTACAGCACTCTAACCACCAGGCTACGCGCCTTCACACACAGACTTCACAATAGACCCCCAAAAAAAGCATCGCCTGGGCGGACCACCCTCCTCGCTCCGCACCTTATGTAATGTATCGGGAGGGAAATCAACTTGGCACATCTCATCCTTCTTAAGACTAACGAATTTAACTGGAAATCACTTGTTCGAGAAAAATACAAACCGGGACACCTTATCAGATTACCATCATATCATGAGCCATACTGAAGAAAAGACGATAGAGCATCAACTCTGGCGCATGTTGTGTCATTTGACAGATCAAGCACCAGATAAAGGAAACAATCAGTATTGTTATTTAGCACCATATCAACCAACACTGACTGAGCCAACATATGAAGAGGCGCAAGCATGGCTCTGTGGTTTAGAAGCTCACGTTGCAACCACGTAGTTTTGAGTTCAGTACCTTCTACTTCAGCCTCTAGTCGACCAATGCATTGTAAGTGAATCTAATAGAATGGAAATTGTGTGGAAGCCCGTCGTGTGTGTGTGTGTTTATGTTTGCATTGTGTTTGTCCTTCACCACGACAACCGCTTAACCACCGATATTGGGATTTTTATTATACATCACTTGTTTCCTTATTTTTTCTCAGTTTCGCTGAAATAATAGGTTTATATTCTTTTGGAGATTGGATCTGAAAGTACATATAAAGCTATAAATAATCTTTTCTGTTATAGGCACAAAGCCTAAAATTTTGGGAGTTGAGGCTAGTCTATTACTCCGACCCGACTACTCAACTGGTACTTATATCATCAACATCAAAAGGATGAATATAAAGCTATGAATAATGGTTTCAAATTTTGGCCCAAAGCCAGAAAGTTTGGGGAGAGGGGAAGTCGATTACATCGACTCCAATGATCAGCTGGTACTCATTTTACCGACCCCGAAAGGATAAAAGACAATTTCGACCTCGGCGGGATTTGAACTCAGAACGTAAAGACGAGCGAAATGCCACAAATCAGTTTGTCTAGTTTGCTAACGATTCTGTCAGCTCGCAGCTTCATAAAAATAATAATATGTAAATATAGTTATGACGTCAATAACATTTAAAAATTATACTTAACATTTCAGATTCTTTATTTAGATGTACCAGGAATACAATTATCCTTATAACCTGTGAAACCCTTTATCCTATCATTTACGCTGGCGGGTGTTTAAAACAGGCCCCCATCCTAAATATCCTAAATATCTAAAATTGTAGCTTATTCGTGACGATCTTCTCTCTCTCTCTCTCTCTCTCTCTCTCTCTCTTTCTCACACTCACAGACACACACTTTTTCTCTTGTAGGATTCCAACTGTCTGCCAAAATAAACACACACATTCATATACAAGTACAAATATGTAACTATGTGTATCTACATATGTGTATTATATGTATAAATGCAAATATGTATGCATATATCTATGTGTAGGCGATATGGAAGAAGATAGAAAGATAGAGCTCTACGATACAGAGTGGGAATTAGAGGGAAAGAGTAATAAAATAACAGAAGTATAGAGAGAAAAAGAATAATACGTTAAAAATGATTGAACTGGAGAGAGAGAGAGGGAGAGAGAGAGAGAGACAGACAGACAGACAGACAGACAGACAGACAGAGACAGAGAGAGAAAGACAGAAATTTGTGTTTGATGTTGAAGTGTTTTGGAAGAAATTTTTTTATTGTGATGGTTGATTTTTGACAACATAATTTCGAATCTTATTTCATTTGTATCATTTTCTATTCCTGAGCTATTGTGTTTAAAAGCCAAGAGCTTGAAATATCTATGAAGTGAAATGAATGTTACCTATTTCATATAAAGCATCTCATGTCTATAATACAGTATCGTGCAAAAGTCTTCGACCACTTGAAACAATTGTAAATTTTTACCAATTACCAACTTTTAACTGCGTTTTTTTACAGATGAAAACACTGGCCCTGTTGGAGTCATTTCCATGCCTAATCATTATATTTTGTAGTAGGGGTTCTGAATGAGAGGGGATGCGAGACGATACACAAAAATGTCCGTGCAACTTATAAGTTGGCAATTAGTAGAAATTTACAATAGTTTAAAGTCGCCGAAGACTCTTGCATGGTACTGTATAGGTATGCGTAGAATATGTGCGTGTGTGAGTGTGCTAGGATAGTGATATTATTTCAAAGCACTTTTAAGAATAATTGAGCAAATGAAATAAACATCAGAAATGTCTTAGTTACTTCAAGTTCTTTTGATGGTGAAATAAACCTATTGCAATAGTGGAAGTTCTTCCGTATTTTCAACTGTCAATTCAGGGTTTTACTCTGTATCAAGAGTAGAGTCAAATTTACTATGAAGATCAAGTTGTTGGGATCTTTGAATTCAGCTTATTGGCATGTCCAGTCAGTGTTTGTTGAACAATCCAATAGGCACGTATGCCAGCTTGTGTGCGTTCTCCTTCACACACATCGAGACGTCATGAATATTTTAATCAGTATTTTTAAACTAGATTTTCTACATAAAAATCTAGTCTATATGTGGGTATATATATATACGCTTGTATTTTTGTTTGTGTGTTTATATGTATGTAAATATATTTATTTGTACATATATAGTGAGAGAAATAAGATAGACGAAGAGACTAACAGTGAATAAATGTGTGATCCAGAAACGGTGGTAGTTCTTCATATTTAATAGTTTAGAAATGGAAAATAAGGCAGGGGTAATATCGACTGCTGTGGAAGCGCAATGGCCCAGTGGTTAGGGCAGCGGACTCGCGGTCATAGGATCGCAGTTTCGATTCCCAGACCGGGCGTTGTGCGTGTTTATTGAGCGAAAACACCTAAAGCTCCATGAGGCTCCGGCAGGGGATGGTGGTGAACCCTGCTGTACTCTTTCAACCACAACTTTCTCTCACTCTTACTTCCTGTTTCTGCTGTGCCTGTAATTCAAAGGGTCAGCCTTGTTAAACTGTGTCACGCTGAATATCCCCGAGAACTACGTTAAGGGTACATGTGTCTGTGGAGTGCTCAGCCACTTGCACGTTAATTTCACGAGCAGGCTGTTCCGTTTGATAGGATCAACTGGAACTCTCGACGTCGTAAGCGACGGAGTGCCAACAACAATATCGACTGCTAACCCGCTTTCAACAGTGGAAAAAAAGAAGTTACGTACATAAACAGAAGAGAATGATTCTGATATTTAATTGTACAGGGACAACTCTGGACATATTTCGATATTATTAAATCTCATCAATGAATTATAGTATATCTCTTAAATAAGTAGATACTTAGTTATTTCATTGGATGAACAATGGGTACTGCTGTAACTTAAACCGCAAATGTACATTTGTTTCACACTGACAATGTCTGTATGTATTGTCTTCAGATAACAATGTGTGTGTGTGTGTGTGTGTGTGTGTGTGTGTGTGTGTGTGTGTGTGTGTGTGTGTGTGTGTGTGTGTGTGTGTGTGTGTGTGTGTGTGTGTGTGTGTGAAATTTTCCAGTCATTTCTGACGAATGGAAATTTCCTATTGCTTCATACAACTTACCAATTTTCAATAAGGCAATGTAATTGCTTCCGCTTACTATTCTTTTCGCTTTTACTTTTCCGATGTTTTATTTATTTTTCCTTATATTCTTATTTTAATTTGAAACAAGAATGTCTTCAAAATAACAAGTTGTTACAGCAAAATACGATTGCTTTTTAAGTAGCTGATGAAATGTAAAGACAACTACCAGCCACAACATCAGCCACACTGGCACCAATACCGACACAACAACCATCACAACAACTAACACCACTAACAACAGCAACAACACTAACCACAACAACAACCACGCTAGTACTAGCACCAACAGCACTATTACAAGTACGAACATTTCTAACAACAATAACAATCCCAACAACAATAACATCGATCACCTTGTCATCAGCACTACAAATAACAAACCATCACTTCAACCAACGCTCTTTTACTCTTTTACTTGTTTCAGTCATTTGACTGCGGCCATGCTGGAGCACCGCCTTTTAGTCGAACAAATCGACCCCCGCAGGACTTATTCTTTGGAAGCCTAGTACTTATTCCATCGGTCTCTTTTGCCGAACCGCTAAGTTACGGGGACGTAAGCACACCAGCATCGGTTG
>NC_068981.1:32995739-33001760 GCF_001194135.2 Octopus bimaculoides
GTATATTGCCACTTAAGTGTGGCTGACCCCTAGGGGTGGATGTTACTGTTGCTTTTAGCCCCAGGAGGACATCTCCTCCAGCTGGCTTATCGACACACGACTGTGTCCTGTTTGCCAAGGGAAGTTATCCCTCTCATATACATATACATATATACGACGGGCTTCTTTCAGTTTCCGTCTACCAAATCCACTCACAAGGCTTTGGTCGGCCCGAGGCTATAGTAGGAGACACTTGCCCAAGGTGCCACGCAGTGGGAATGAACCCGGAACCATGTGGTTGGTAAGCAATCTACTTACCACACAGCCACTCCTGCGCCTATTAATAATAACAACGCTATTAACAACGCTATTAATAATAACAACACTACCAAGAATATAGCCAACCGCATTGACGACAGCACCAAACACCGAAACCACCAACACCACCACTAGCACCACAACCACTACCGCAAACAACAACGGCAACTAGGCTAACAAAACAAAACTATACATAACAAAAACACTAAGACTTACAAGTATATATAACATACAAAAAATAGCACCACTAGGCACCACAACAAACCACAGCACATACACACGGCACGCAGAACTGCGCTCAGTAGTGCAGTGAAAGCACGAGATAAAAATAAAACTACTGAATAATAATAATTATTATTATTATTATTATTATTATTATTATTATTATTATTATTATTATTATTATTATTATTATTTCTACTATAAGCACAAGGCCTGAAACTTTGGGAGAGGAGACTAGTCGATTATATCGACTCCAGTATTTCATTGGTGCTTAATTTATCGACCCCGAAAGAATGGAAGGTAGGTTCGACCTCGGCGGAATTTGAACTCAGAATGTAGTGACGGTCGAAATACCGCTAAGCAATTTACTTGGTGTGCTAACGATTCTGCCAGATCACCGCCTTAACAAGGGTGACCCCAAAAAAACTAGAAGCCTAATCATCGCAGCCCAGGATCAGGCATTGAATACCAACTCAATGAAAAAAATATATACCACACAAGTGTAACAGACCTCTGCAGAATGTGTGGGAAGAGGGTCGAAAGCGTGACTCACATTGTTAGCGCTTGTGAAAGTCTTACGCAGAAAGAGTACAAGCGTAGACACGACAAGGTAGCCCAAAACTTCCATTGGCTACTATGCCGTAAGTATAGATATGAGGTTACGGGTGCTTGGTATCAACATACAGCGGAAAAGATAATGGACGAAAAGGGGAAGGCAAAAATTGTCTGGGGTTTTGACTTCTAGACAGACAAGGTATTAGAGCACCGAACGCTGGATATAGTAACCTTTAGGAGGGACAAACAAGAGTGCCTAATAATTGACGTGGCAGTGACAGGAGACCAATATATCATCATGAAAGAAAGAAAAAAAGTTGATAAATATGGAGACCTGAAAATTGAGATCGCTAAGATGTGGCAGATACGAGAGCCGAACATAAAGGTTATCCCTTTTATCACCGGGGCATTGGGTTCAATACTACCTAATCTGAAAAAACACTTGAAAATTTTAGAGATACCCTACAATCTTGGTGTATTGCAAAAGTCGGCATTACTTGGAACTGCACGCATATTGCGTAAAGTACTATCTGTCTGAGATCCTTGTTGTGACTTGACAAACAGTACAAACGCCCAGTAGACACAATATCTTCAATCAACAACCTCACGATATTGTATATTATGCGACGTCTATAATAATAATAATGATAATAATAATAATAATAATAATAATAATAATAATAATAATAATAATAATAATAATAATAATAATAATGATGATAATAATAATAATAATAAGCCCAAACACAGGAGCACATGAGAAATAGTTATTTAAGCGTTGTTGGAAAAAGAATTTTCGCTTAACGTTTCGAGCAAAGGCCAGTCGTCAAGAAACAAAGTATCAGACTGCATGTTCGTCCTTTGAGCTCTAAGTGACAGTTGAGCAGACGGAAGTAACAGAGATAGATAATAATGTCTAAGTGAGAAATTGATGTCTATGTACATATATGATCACTTGTACATGCATTGTGCTTGAGTGTGTGTCTTTATCCAGACAAAACTTTATTGTTATCTATGTCTCGTACATTAGCGGTTGACAAATACAAATTGATAAAATAGATTTGAGATAAATCAACACGATTGACTGAAAGCCTTTGAGGACGGTGTCCCTAACTTGTCACAATCCAGTGACAAAAGCTAATCAAAGAATCGAAGAATATGTTAATAAGCATAATATTATTGTTACCATCTAAACTACATCATTAGAGGGCCGAATGCTTAAGAAGTTCGCTTCAAACTCATTGACCGCAATGAATGTTATCTTGGGCAAATGTATTTTCGAGATAACTCGTCCTTTGTTGAAATTGGATAAACGAAAACAGTGGGGGAGCATAATGTAATAGGATTATAGTGAATTTTATATTGAGATAATCAATACGTAAGAGGTGTGACTATTGAAAATATCTCAGGTAAATCAAGTACACGAAAGTAAACTGCCACCCACTCTAAACACTTTATTTCAAAAATATAGTCATTCATAGGATTGTCATAACTGGAACACCTTAGATAATAAATGTGTCCTAATAAAACCACTATGGATTAAATAACAACTGTCTCGACAACAATCACTAAGTATCATTGATCGACTTTTTACTCAGAAAATGCTGATAACTTAGATAAGCTTCGGTTATTATTGGTCTATGTCATATCTAAAGTAGTTATACCACCTATTGAAATCTTTGGAAATATCATATCCTATTCGTGTAGGGAGTTATTGTTGGGAACATGTGATGCTCCACTATTTCTCACCTCCACAATTTCAGTTTATCTGTCTGTCTGACTATCCCAAACATATGTGTGTGTGTGTATACATATATATGTATACACACACACACGCGCACATTTAACTGGATGCCTGTGGCTTGTCTTGTATTTCTTGCTGGAATTTGATTAGGTCTCGTCAAAACTGTGTGGGATCGTACTTTTTTTTTTTTTTTTTTTTTTTTTTTTTTTTGACTAATGTTAAATAAAGCAGGAGAAATTAATTAAAAATTAGTCTAAGAAATTGTGTTGTAATGCTGTTATGTAACCTGAGCTCGAATTTTGTAGGGGACAAATAACACGGGGACCTAGCATTGGGTAATTTGTAAATATGATATTGATAGCGTTTGGACAATGCTGGTGGAATATTTTCCACATCATCATAGTGGCGTTGGAGAGAATAGAGCTTGAGCATTTAAGTTGCGATCCCAACAATTGGTAGCTTAGCAGCATTTTTTCCGGTTCTATACATGCTGAACCCAAATCCTGCCAAAGTTGAATTTGCATTTCATCATTTTAGGGTCGATGAAATAAATACCAGTTGAGTATTGGGGCCGACATAATCGTCTAAACCCTTACCCTAAAAATTTCTGGTTTTTTACCAAGATTTGAAACTAAGGACAGCTATCTGGTAGAATCGTTAGTGCACCGGACAAAATGTTTAGTGACACTTCGTCAGTCTTTACGTTCTGAGTTCAAATTCTGCCAAGGCCGACTTAGCTTTTCATCCTTCTGGGGTCGGAAAAATAAGTACCAGCTGAGTGTACCTTCCCTCAATTTGCTGGCCTTGTGCTAAAATTTGAAATCATCATCATCATCATCATTACCATCCTCATCAGAGCTGGCAGAATCGTTAGCACGCTGGGATAAATGCTTAGCGGCATTTCGTCTGTCTGCACGTTCTGAGTTTAAATTCTGCCGAGGTCGACTTTGCCTTCCATCCTTTCGAGGTCGATGAAATAAGTACCAGTTGAACACTTGGGTCAATATAATCGACTCATCCCCTCCCCCAAAATGCTGCCCTTGTGGAAAATTTTGAAACCATTATTATTATTATCTTCATATACACACAACAGATTATATTGTTGGAAAAGAAAAAATCCTAACATCGGACTACAACAAGTAACCTTAGATGCCAAGAACCCTCCTAAGTATCCTAGCTGTACTTAATAACACTGTTTTCTGGAACTGTACTAAACTGGGTTTTATGCCTATTTTCTCTATCCATCTGTTCAGATCTTTGGGGATAGTTCCCAATGCATCTATAACTACTGGAATACATTTTACCCGCACTTTCCATAGTTTCTGTAATTCAATGTCTAGGTCCTGGTACTTTACTATTTTTCTACACTTCACATATTGATATTTTGATCATTTGGGACTCTAAAGTCAATTATCTGGCAATTTCTATTCTCTTTATCTACTACTACTAAATCAGGCCTTCTAGCTTCTATTTCTCTGCCAGTTTGAACGTTAGCGTTGTGTTGTATTTCTAACTTTCTAGTACTTTACTAGGTTCCTGTTCATATCATTTATTAGTATGTTCAAATCCTAGCTTTTTACATAACTCCCAGTGGTTTACTCTCCCTAGACTGTTATGGCTTTCATTGTATTCTTTCTGTGCCAGCATGCTACATCCACTTACTATATGAGTAACACTTTTCTCTTTTCATTTGCATAACCTACATTGGGGTCTATCTTGGTTTTTATCCAATTAGTCCTTAATGCTTGATCTTGTGCAGCTACTAACAAACTTTTTGTCTTCCCTTTCAGCTTTTGTTTCTGCATTCATGTATATGGGTAATTTCAACCAATCAACGACGTAGCTGATTGCTAGTTGACAGTGTAGGAAGGAGAGAAAGAGTAAGGAATGCATGGTGTTGGCTAGAAAGGAAGAAAGGATAAAGGTGGCATCGTGTTCGCTCGCCATACAAATAGAACAGTGATGACATTTAGTAGATATGGCCCGAAAGTTGTTCCTCTTCGATTTCTATCGCAAATAGCAGTAGCGTTCTTCAACCGGATACACGTCATTGATTGGTTGAAACTACGCAAATACGACAACTTTAACACGAAATAGTTTCTAAAATATGAAATTTGGTCAAAAACGTCTCGAGTAAACCGTGTTCTACGCGAGAAATTCTACCAGTATTCGAAGTTTCAAACTGTTTAGTTAAAAAAAATTAATTAAAAGATCTGAGATTGATATGGAATAGATCCCTTCCTCTTTCGATATTAACTTTCCCTAAGAGTATGTCACCTGATATCTACTTTCCATTTCTTTATGCTAAAGCTGATTAATTCTATGTTATCTGTTATACTGAATATACTCAAACATTCACTTATCCATGCGTGTGGGATCACGTCATAGGATTTCCTATAATCTATCCATGCTATTGTTAGTTTTTTTTCTTTCTAGCTTTTACTTCATTTAGAACTGCTTTGTCTATGTATAATAGATCGTGCGTTCCTCTAGCCTTCTTCCTACACCCTTTCTGTTCTTCTGGCAGCAAATTCTGGTTGTTAAGGCGCTCATAAATGCTTTCTGAAAGCATTTCCGTTAACATACCCACACTAATGGTAAGCAAGTGAATGGTCTATAGTTGCTAGCTGTATTACCCCTGCTCTTATCCTTCATAATAAGTACTGTCCTCCCTATAATAATCCAATCTGGGATTATCCCTCCATTAAGGCACTCCTGAAGTTGTTCCCTCAGTCTCCAATGTAAATTACTGAATTTCTTTAACTAGTACCCTTGAACTAAATTCGGTCCTGGGCCCTTCCAATGCGGCATTTTTCCTAACACTTTACTCATTAATACACTAGCTAGTCTTAGATCTGGCCGCTTCTCACTCGTTATTTCTTTCCTCACTTTCTGTAACTATACTGCACCTCTATTATTATTATTATTATTATTATTATTATTATTATTATTATTATCATTATTATAATTATTATTATTATTATTATTATTATTATTATCATTATTATTATTATTATTATTATTATTATTATTATTATTATTATTATTATTATTATTATTATTATCATTATTATTATTATTATTATTATTATTATTATTATCATTATTATTATTATTATTATTATTATTATTATCATTATTATTATTATTATTATTATTATTATCATTATTATTATTATTATTATTATTATTATTATTATTCA
>NC_068981.1:33006217-33008562 GCF_001194135.2 Octopus bimaculoides
TACATCCCTTTTGCTCATTAGGGAATATGCTACTTTCTATTAAAAAACTATAGGTGTACTCAGTTAGGACAGATGTTAGCGTCTTATACATTGTTGTTAAGCAGGTTATGGGGCGATAATTTTTTGGTTCGTTTGTTTCCTCATTTTTTGGAAGCAGGAATGTTAAACCATTAACTAGCCAAGAGGGCATCAAACTAGGATTTTGCAAAACATCGTTGTAAAGTTTTGTTAGCAGTTCATGGCTTTCTGGGAAGGCATTCAACCAGAAGTTAGGAATTTTATCCTTTCCTGGAGACTTCCATTTGCTTGACCTCCTGAGAGCATTATTATTATTATTATTATTATTATTATTATTATTATTATTATTATTATTCAATTAACTTCTGGTGTGTTTTAATTCTTATAATATTTTGTTTTGTAGTGGGAAGTCACAGTTGGCAACAATGTTAAAGCTGAAACCGAACGAACGTTGAAACGAGAAAGACAATGACATTAGGATCTCTTAATTGAAAAATTCTAAGAATCCAAGAGTATACTTTGTGCAGTATATATCAACATTATTGCGGATGTGTACAGTCAGGCTGAGGTCGCTGTCGGCAGTTACATCTAAATCTCTATTATTTGACAATACGAGAAAATCTCCGACCGACACCATTTAAATGATCAATCAGTTGCTGTTATTGTTGTTGTTTAACCCCAGGTTACCTCTGTTTGGGTAAACTAATGATAAAAGCGTTTCAGCCTCGATCAATATGACTTCTTAGACAGATATAACATATCCGTTTCCTTCTCTTTTATATATAAATGAAGTAAGAATTGAGAGAAATATTACTATTATTTCTTCCCTGTCGAGCGACTGCGTTCCGGTACCCACGCTCTTTTAAGGTAAAAATTAACTGTGATCTAAATTCTCAAACTAACAGGTTAGATTCTGATCCGCCTCCCCAACCAAAAAGTTTGCACTGGTTGAAACAAATATGAAGGTGTTATAGGTACAATAACTTCTCGCTGAATAAACATCTAAAACGTTTCCCATAACACTGTTATTACTATCGTTTTTTATCAGTAAAGTAACAACACCTTAATGTGTATGTATGTACACACACACACACACACACACACACACACACACACACACACGCACGCACGCACGCACCCGCACACATACATACACATATAAATACGTGCATGCAAACGTGAATACATATATACGCGCACACATACATACACCTATGTTTATGCGTGTGTACGTGGACACCTGTTTGAACGTGTCTCTGTGTGTATGAATGTGTTTGAATGCATTTGTGTGTGTGTTGGGTGGGGAGACAATAAATGTGCCGATCAGTCTTTTCTTCTATATACAGACACCTGTTGACTTAAACATAATCTTAGAACCCCACCCAACTACATACCAACCTGCTCAATCCTTTCCAAAACATAGACTTCATATTTACACTTCCCATACACATTATATACATTTCTAAAAAAAAACTATTTTACTCGAAACGTTAGTATTTTCAGTCTTCTATTTTAATTCCTGAATTCTTTATATGGCTATTAAAAAGACTCTCTTACTGAACTAGTACATTATATCATCAAAAGATGAACGTCAAATTTGGTCTGCGTCGGATTCGAATTGTGGATGTAAAGAACCAACTGGTACTTATTTTATCAACGCCGAAAAGACGAAAGGCAGAGTCAAACTTGGTGGAATTTGAATTCAGCACTTAAAGACGTAACGAAATACCGCTAAGCATCTTGCCCCAGCGCGCTAATGATCGTCAGCTGCCGCTTTACTCTCCTCTTCAGTTTTCTAAGTTTTTCACGTACGTGTTATCATCCACGTGTAACGAAAGCAAACAGCATCCAGTTACATATGTGCACACACACATAAATATATAATTCTCTTTTGGAACTCTGGATCTTGAAGCAGATATACTATAAAGAATGCCTTGTAAACATTCAGTTACTACAGGCACAAGGCCTGAAATTTTCGGCGGGGAAGGTGACTAAACGATCACATCGACTCTAGTACATAACTGGTACTTGTTTCATCGACTCCGAAAGGATGAAAGGCAAACTTGACCTCGGCGGATTTGAACTCAGAACGTAGCGACGGGCGAAATACTGTTAAGCATTTCGTCCAGCGCACTAACGATTCTGCCAACTCGCCGCCTTATCATAATAATAATAATAATAATAATAATAATAATAATAATAATAATAATAATAATAATAATAATAATAATAATCCTTTCTATTATAGGCACAAGGCCTGAAATTTGTGGGAGGGGACTAGTCGATTACATCGACCACAGTATTTTACTGGTACTTAATTTATCGTT
>NC_068981.1:33009869-33010545 GCF_001194135.2 Octopus bimaculoides
ATATATATATATATATATACCCCCACTTTCGGCCTGGCCTACACCCTACCCTTGCTTTCCCCACTCTCGCTTCCTCACCTACCAACACCATCACACCACACCACACACCACACCACTACACCATACCATACAACACATCACATCACAACGCAACACCAAGCACACACCAGCACTGACCAATTCCCAGCCCCACATTTTCACACCTACACATGCACACACGCACACGTCAAGATCACAAGCCCTCTTCCACACGCACATGCGTACTCTCTTATACACACGCATGCGCACCTTCGTTTTGGGATCACCACTACTTTATTATATCCCCTTCTTCCTAGCTCTCCTGTGAGACCCTTCTGTCCGGCATTCGCCATGATAGATCGCTAGCAACTACACATTTTTTTCTCTCCTTGTTTCTTTCTGTGTTCCTTTCTGTGGAAGAGCGTAGGCTCGAAACGTTAAAGACTGTTTCACTTATCGAGCGTTATACTAATACATCTGTTTGTTGTCTACACTACTTGTCTTCGTCTTTTGTTCCTTTTTTTTTTTGTGAATTCTCCCTATACATAGATAGATAGATAGATAGATAGATAGATAGATAGATAGATAGATAGATAGGTGCAGGAGTGGCTGTGTAGTAAGTAGCTTGCTTACCAATCACATAGTTCCGGGTTCATTC
>NC_068981.1:33010660-33012285 GCF_001194135.2 Octopus bimaculoides
AAAGCCTTCTGAGTGGATTTAGCAGACGGAAACTGAAAGAAGCCCGTCGTATGTATGTGTGTGTGTGTGTGTGTGCATGTGTGTGTGTGTGCATGTGTGTGTGTGTGTGTGTGCGTGTGTGTGCTTGTTTGTCCTCCCACCATTGCTTGACACCCGATGCAGGTGCGCTTACGTCTCCGTAACTTAACGGTTCGGCAAAATGAAACGATGGAATAAGCACTAGGGTCACAAAGAATTAAGTCCTGGGTTCGATTTACTCGACTGAAGGCCGTGCTCCAGCATAACCGCAGTCAAATGATTGAAACAAGTAAAAGAATAAAAGAATAAAACATGTATATACACACACACTCATATACACATACCTTTTATCTTTCTTTTATTGGTCTCAATTGGGCCGCGGCCATGCTGGAGCACCGTCTTGGAAGGTTTTAGTCGAACAAATTAATACCAGGACTTAATTTCTTTTAAGCCGAGTATCTATTCAATCGGCTTCTTTTGCGAACCTCTAAGTTACAGGAAAGTAAACAAGTCGATACCAGTTTCAAGCTGCGAGTGAGAGGCAAATACAAACACACATACACGCACTAACATACGCATACGCGCGCGCGCACTCACATACACACACACATGCACACAAACATATATGTGTGGGGGGCTTCTTTCAATCGCCGTCTACCAAATCCATCCAAAGCCTTTTGATTGGTCCGGGTCTATAATATAAGTGACTTGCCAATGGTATCATGCAGTGTGTGGAACTGAACCGGAAGCATGTGGTTGAGTCCCACTGCACGTGTGGAGGGGGGGGGGGGGGGGGTGCGCGTGTGTGTTTGTATTTGTTTGTATTTGTTTGCACCACCTCTTCACAATTGGTATTGGTTTATTTACACCCCTGTAACTTAACGGATCGGCAAAAGAGATTGATAGAATAAGTACGGAGTGCATTTTTTCGAGTAAATTCTTCAAGGGGGTGCACCAGTATGGCCGAAGTGTTTTCAATTAAACAAGTAATACGATAAAATGATTATTCGTAAACCAAATTCCATCTCCTACGTAATGCACCAGTGCTTTCCAGATTTTTAAGGATAACGAGACGCTTTTCTCTTACTATAAAACAGCAGACGACACACTTGTTTGATTACAAAAAAGCAGACGACAGATTATAAATAAATTTCCGTAGCATTTAAAGTTTGCAGCCATTAAATAACACGTATTCGCGATTATATCGGTGCGTAAGCATACGCAGCCAAAACAGAGATTCGAACTAAGAACGTATAGGGTTGTAATTAAATGCCACAGACATTTTGTCCGATGGTTTAATGAAGGTATGGACAACCTTTTTCGAGAAACAGGCTGCAAGAAACATGGCTCATTAGTAAGAACATTAAAGGTAAATTTTCGCTGCGCGTGGCGTTCAGAAAGACTCCTTATAGCATTGTATGATATAAGGACAAGCTCAAATCTTGTCCTCATATCACACGATGCTCGCTTTCGATTAAAACATAAACTTACATAAAAGAAATAACATAGATATCAAAGCACCCTCCTCAGGCTATGTTCCCGATATAGAAACCTGTTATGTAGTTTTTCACTATCTGGCAACCTTGATATATATATATATATATATA
>NC_068981.1:33012391-33014325 GCF_001194135.2 Octopus bimaculoides
ATATATATATCACAAAACTCTGAATGTGGTCGGAGGAAGTAGGAGGAAAAAATCAGTCTCTAAGAACCGTGAAAGTGAATTGACAGGGAAGCCACCAGTGCATAATAAGGGTATTTCGATACACACACACATGTTTATGTATATATGTAAATTCTTTTATTTTATTTGTTTCATTCATTTGACTGCAGCTATGCTGGAGCACCACATTAAGCCTTTTCAAACAGTTGATATAAATGTACATGCTTTAAATCGATCGACGTAATACTACGCCGCCTGGCTTAGAACTTGTCTCCTGAGTTAGTACCGGTCCACCTGCCAACTGTTAGGCCGATTAGAAGTTTCATGTAAATATTTAAAACCCGATATCTGGTTCTACCACTCCGGCTCTGTCAGCTTCGTCACCGTATCCTGTTTCGTCGAATTTACGGTCGTCGTATCCTGTTTTATCTAATTTACAGTCATCGCGCCAAGCTACACAAAGCTCCACCGCCTCACCACTTTTTTTTTCCGGTTCGGACAATGATTCGGAGTGTGAGTATTTTCCTAATTCAGAATCAGATGATTCCGATAGCGACGATGATATTCCGGTGAATCAAAGGTATAAGCAGGTAGCAGTGAATGGCCCTGAACAACAAAATATCGTATGGCGAGCAAGAGACAATTTCGTCCGACGGTATGCCTGGCATAAAGGCAAACTTTGAACATGGAAGTTCGCCACTGAAAATCTTCAATGAGTTTTTGACGGATGAAATGTTCCAATATATAGCAGACGAAACGAATGACTTTGCTGAATAGCCTCCCCTGCAAATCAGACCGGGCATGGTGGTGATTGGTTCTGCTTGCCTTGCTAATACTGATGGACATCGTGAAGAAACCGACCCTGGCGTCATATTGGAATTGCAATCCAGCCACGTGGACACCTTTCTTTCCAGAAATGATGCCACGTGATAGATTTTTTGGTGCTTCTTCGAAATCTACATTTTATCTCAGACGAGAACCAGGATGATAGGCTGCACAAAACACGTCTTATCGTTGACGAAGTGGCTGAAAATTTCAAAACGGTGTATGTCCCCACACAGAACATTTGTACGGACAAGAGTTAGTGGAAATTCAAGGGAAGGCTCCGATTCAAAAATTACAACCCGACCAAACGTGCCCGCTTTGGAGTTAAGGTTTATAAAGTATGCCAGTCAACTGGCAGAGCCTGTAGGTACACATGGAATCACAAAATCTACGCTGGTCAGGACAGATTAAATCTTCCAGCGTCTGCTCTAGCGTCAACTGATGTCGTATTGTCGCTGAATGAAAACTTGTTTATCAAAACTACAATATTTATATGGACAAGTGATTTTCCAGTCCGGATCTTTTCCTGGATCTGCAGGCGAGAAGCCTGTGAGACTGTGAGGACGCACAGGAAAAGCATGCCGCCTGATCTTCACAAGATAAAACTTCTACAGAGGAAACAACTACTGATGCACCGATAGTGGCATTCTCGCTATAATGTGGTGTGACAAAAAAAATTTCGGCTGGTTATTCTCGATATTGCTCCAATCTGGCCAGCCCAAAGGAAAAATTAAGCTAAGAGCATTAGATTCCTTAGAAGAAAGTAGCGAATGTATACAAAAACAAGAACGGGCAAAAAACGAACAATGTTACACAAATACAGTAGGAACAATAACGGGACATAACAACAGATGTCTTTCGGCTAAGGACGAATAAAATTAAGCTGGCGTATATGGAAATAAGGCCTTACAGCCGGGATACAAGATTTCACAGGCACAGGGAGAAATAACGATGTTGCACGCACAACGTGCGCCCAAAATAGCAAGGTCAGGCTTGGCCAAACAGCGGTCATGTGAGAAGAGAAGAGAGAGAGGTAGAGGCAGAGCGACAAAAGAATTAGGGAGGGGCGAGAAAAAATGACAGGGACACAG
>NC_068981.1:33015894-33016839 GCF_001194135.2 Octopus bimaculoides
ATATATATCCATATATACATATATATGCGCAGGAGCGGCTGTGTGGTAAGTAGCTTGCTTACCAACTACATGGTTCCGGGTTTCATTCCCGCTGCGTGACACCTTGGGCAAGTGTCTTCTATTATAGCCTCGGGCCAACCAAAGCCTTGTGAGTGGATTTGGTAGACGGAAACTGAAAGAAGCCCGTCGTATATATGTATATATATATAAATATACATGTATGTGTGTGTATGTGTTTGTGTGTCTGTGTCCCCCTCCCCAACATCGCTTGACAACCGATGCTGGTGTGTTTACGTTCCCGTAACTTAGTGATTCGGCAAAAGAGACCGATAGAATAAGTACTAGGCTTCCAAAGAATAAGTCCTGGGGTCGATTTGCTCGACTAAAGGCGGTGCTCCAGCATGGCCGCAGTCAAATGACTGAAGCAAGTAAAAGAGTAAAGAGAGATATATATGTGTGTATGTATGTATTATGTATGTATGTATGCATGTATGATAATTTATATGTTGAAAATATATCCAAATGAATACTATGGAATTTGGGTAATTTGCAAAAAATAAAAAAAATATAGATGTCGGCAGCCACTCCTCAGTGAAAACTTACCCGTCCTCACCATCATCACCACACTATCCACCACCACCACTACCAATGAATAAAGCAGATCAGATACTATATAAAGCCATCAGGATTATGGTTAGCATCTCGCACATTGTGTGTGTGTTTGTATATATATATATATATATATATATATATATATACACACACACATACATGCCTACATGCATACATAGATACATACATGTGTGTGTGCGTGAGCGCGTGCATGAATACAGCCTGAATAACAGAATTTCGAATATAGACCAAATCTCTAAAAATATATTTGGTGGCATTGAAGAATTTCCTTTGCAATCCCAGCTAGAATGGATTCGTCATGCCGTCGGAATG
>NC_068981.1:33017887-33021745 GCF_001194135.2 Octopus bimaculoides
TATGGACTTATTTCTACAAGGTCGGAGAATTGAACTATGAACTTTAAATGATATATCTTTCTCACGAGAGAGAATACGCTTTTGCTGATCCTACCTTAACGGAACAGTAAACTATATATATAACATTTTTTTTCTTAATTTTTTAGAATTTTCAGAAAATTTTTGCGAATTTATATTTTACATACGGGAATTCATGCGATTACGCAAAAACCAAAAAAAAAAAGAAAGAAATTTGATGCGTGATTTAAGGTCCATTTAATTATTTTTAGCACATCTCAAAACCACCATTTAATAATCGACAAATGATCGTGTGAATAAGCTGCTTGGTAATATCTTGGCTTGTTACAATTGGCTAAAATTACACAAAATTTTCAAATTTTAAAAGCTATTAACTCTTTATTTATTTATTTATGGCGAAAATGAATTTTATGTCAATGATTAGCATAAAAGACTACATCATTAAACCTAATATGAAATCAATTGGAACAGAAATCGAAGAAATTGATAAGTGGCAGCCAAACGATAGAAAAAGTACCAGATTTAAAGAAGTATTGGTGTCCATTTGATCAACTAATCTCTTCGAATTAAATTCCAACATGGCCTCAGTCCAATGAGTTAAAAGAAACAAGAATTTTATTTTCGTTCATCGATGTGAACGTATTCTGCGGTTACTCTTTTACTCTTTTACTTGTTTCAGTCATTTGACTGCGGCCATGCTGAAACACCACCTTTAGTCGAGCAAATCGACCCCAGGACTTATTCTTTAGAAGCCTAGTACTTATTCTATGGGTCTCTTTTGCCGAACCGCTAAGTTACGGGGACGTAAACACACCAGCATCGGTTGTCAAGCGATGTTGAGGAGACAAACACAGACACACAAAAATATACACACACATACATATATATATACATATATACGACGGGCTTCTTTCAGTTTCTGTCTACCAAATCCACTCACAAGGCTTTGGTCGGCCCGAGGCTATAGTAGAAGACACTTGCCCAAGGTGCCACGCAGTGGGACTGAACCCAGAACCATGTGGTTGGCAAGCAAGCTACTTACCACACAGCCACTCCAGCACCTAATTATCTTTTTCCTTCTAATTTATCTTTTTCCTTTCTTACTCTTTTCTACTCTCGGCACAGGGCCCGAAATTTTGGGGGAGGAGTCCAGTCGATTAGATCAACCTCCAGTACGCAACTGGTACTTAATTTATCGACTTCGAAAGGATGAAAGGCAAAGTTGGCCTCGGCGGAATTTGAACTCAGAACGTAAAGGCAGATGAACTATCTCTAAGCATTTCGCCCGGCGTACTAACGTTTCTGCCAGCTCACCGCCTTTCTTATTCTACTCCAGCTACGACATGATGCATCACAGGAAGACTGCGTCTCGTGGGCATTCTCTCGCAGTTGGTAATAAAATGACTAATGTCTTCTGTCTGGGTTTGGCATAACCTACATTTAGAGGTAAATAAATGAGTGTATGAATGTACCTATGTGTGTATGTATGTATGTATGTAGGTAGGTAGGTAGGTAGGTAGGTAGGTAGGTAGGTACATACAAATGTAGGTATGTATGTACATACGGATGTATATATGTATGTAATGTATATATGTATGAATAAATGAATATTTATGAAGGCATAAATATTATCTCTGCACGTGTGTGAGTCTGTGTGTGTGTATGCGTGTGCGTGTGTGTTTATGTGTACTAATGGGTGGGTGGGTGTCTGCCTTTCTGTCTAACGGTGGGGAGAGGTGTTTCATACACGGTTACTAGTACACACGGGCACGCACTCACTCAGACAGGGAGAGAAAGTGAGAGAGAAAGAGAGGGAGAGAAATAAAGAGAGAGAAAGAGAGGGAGAGAGATAAAGAGAGAGCGAGATAAAGGACGGCGAGGGAGGCACGCGCATGCGTGCATACAGGCAAATGTAATCAGAGAGATTGGCCCGGCAGTGGTGCTAATCCACCCACTCAGCAAAGCGGAAGACAAACAATCTGTGAAACACCCGGAATGTGTGTGTGTGTGTGTGTGTGTGTGTGTGCGCGCGCGCGCGCGCGCGTGCGTACGTGTCTGTGTGTGTGTGTGTAAGAGAGAGTAAGTACGTATACACACACACACACACACATATATACATACGTATATACGGAAGGATATCAGAAAGGACGAAAGTGGGGTCTCGTGATGTATTTCAAATACAAAATAGGATTGGTTTGAACAAATAGCAAAAATGTGTTTTTACATCTCTTCCACTCCAACCCCCACCCCGCTTTCACTCTAGTTTTTATGAATGTATCTGTCTATCATTTAAGCCGAAATAACATTTACTCTTTATCGTACCTGTTCTCTCTCTCTCTCTCTCTCTCTCTCTCTCTCTCTCTCTCTCTCTCTCTCTCTCTCTCTCTCTCTCTCTCTCTCTCTATCTATCCATCTTTTTTTTTCTCTCTTTCTCTCGGGTCAAAATCTGTGACGAAAAATAGATTTTAGAACTGATATCATTCAACTTCTCAGGGCCACAATTTACTCGCACGCAGCATCTTCGGAGCTTTGTCACTAATTCACTTCTTAAGCAAATTGAAAGCTGTTGACATCTTTGAAGAGGATTGTTCCCTAGCTACATTTTGGTATGTAAAAAATGAGATTTGATCCTGCAGAAAGCAGTTTACATCAAAATTTGTAGCAACGTTATAGGAGAGTAAATAATGCCTCCAATCAAGTTTAGATCCAAAAAAACTTTTTTATTTTAAAAGCAAAATATATTTATCTTAGCTTCAATGAAGAATTTTATAGCTTTGCTCCCATGCAACGAAAATTTGTATCAAAAAAGTTGTGAGGTAATATAGCAAGAAAAAAATACAAGTAAGGCAAAAAATTGGATTTAAATATAATTAACTTTTTTATTTTAAAAACAAACTATATTTTAATTAAGCTTAAATGAGAGAGCTCAATTCGAGGAATTTCATGGTATTAATTTCATGCAATGAAGTTTTAAAAGAAAAAAGTTATGAGTATTTGTTTCTCAAATTTTTTATGAATATAAGGGACTTTTAATATGTCACCGGCGTCATTGGGGTAAGGAAAAAATTATCAACGACACCGCTAACTTGCAATTAGTTTAATTATGTCATCTGTATTAATTAATGCAATTATATCATAAAAATGAAAAAAAATATATATATTATTTAGAAATTTTGGCAATAGCCAAGCCATTTTGGCAATCTTTCGTTTTAATTCGATAAGCATAATAGCATAGCCAGGAAAAACATGGATTACATGGAAAATGCGAGCAAGAGAAATAATATTCTTAAGATTATAAACCTGGAAAAGTACAGGACAAGTTATTACATCTGGTAAAGTGCAGAACAAGAAAATTTCTATTTAACATATTGCAGCTAAGGATAAAATCGAAATATTAAAAATTATTTGATTTTAATTTACAAAGTAACATTGTAATTAAAAAAGGCACCATCATTTTGTTAAAATATTGACACACTAGAATACTTAAAAGATGAGAGCCAGAAGTACAAATATAGCTAAAGTTTTATGCAAAGTAGAATAGTATATATTGTAGGCAAATTCACTTTTCCTGTCTTGTTTTTTGTCCGCCACTACATTCTTCCATGGCACAGGTTTAATTTGTGTATACAAATTTAATTTGCGGTACATGGGAAGAGCCGTTTTAACGATGCGTCCTGCCCAACTCTTCGAAACGCTGGTGTTAAAACGGGGGTAGCTGATGAAGGAAAATGTTCTCTATGTGGCTTGTGTGTTTTCTGTACTCTAGTTATTATTATTTCTTGTCTACGTTTTGTTTGCAATGTCCTGTACCCAGATATGCACCTATATATGCAGGTAGAC
>NC_068981.1:33024103-33024875 GCF_001194135.2 Octopus bimaculoides
CCACATGGTTCCGGGTTCAGTCCCACTGCGTGGCACCTTGGGCAAGTGTCTTCTACTATAGCCCCGGGCCGACCAAAGCCTTGTGAGTGGATTTGGTAGACGGAAACTGAAAGAAGCCCGTCGTATGTATGTATGTATGTGTGTGTGTATGTTTGTGTGTCTGTGTTCGTCCTCCCAACATCGCTTGACAACCGATGCTGGTGTGTTTACGTCCCCGTAACTTAGCGGTTCGGCAAAAAAGATCGACAGAATAAGTACCAGGCTTACAAAAGAATAAGTCCTGGGGTCGATGTGCTCGACTAAAGGCGGTGCTCCAGCATGGCCGCAGTCAAATGACTGAAACAAGTAAAAGAGTATACTAAAAAAATGTAAGCACAGGCATGGATATATAATTAAGATGCTTGCTTCCCAGCTACGTGGTCTCGAGTTCAGTCCCACTGCGCGGTACATTGGACGAGTATCTTCTACCATAGATCCGAGCTGACCAAAGCCTTGTGAGAATATATGGTAGGCGGAAACTGAAAAAATCATCCTCAAGACTTGTTTTTTTTTTTTTTTAAAGCCTAGTACTTATTCTATTGGTGTCTTTTGCCGAACCGTTACAGGGACGTAGGCACCCCAAGACTTGTTGTCAAGCAGTGGCAGGAGACAAAGACACTCACACACAAATACTTATATATACGACAGGCTTCTTTCAGGTTATCTCTACCAATTCTACTCACAAGGTTTTGGATAGCCCGAGGCCATAATAGAAGACAATATACCAAGGTGC
>NC_068981.1:33025589-33029824 GCF_001194135.2 Octopus bimaculoides
GATAGAAAACACTTGCCCAAGGTGCCGTACAATGGGACTGAACCCAAGACCACATGGTTGGAAAGCAAGATACCTAACCACAATGCCACGCCTACGTGTATGATAAAAAAACATATATTCCTCCAATGATCATCCAGTTTTGTTGGGGTTCCTTTTTCTCAGATACAACGCATCAAGATTCACGTCATACGATATGTCCTCTTCAAGAGACAAAAGGGTATGTGTCGAAGGACAGTTACTAGCTATTTCTGGTTGGTGAAGCGGCAGCATAATGGCTTCCTTGTTGGCTCGTTTTTACCATGTCATTTATATATATTGAGATGATAATTTTCTTTTTCTGATCAAACAAATACACGCAATATATATTCGTTCCTCAATTCAGATTTATTATTGTTCTTATTTGTTGTCCTTTGTCTGAAAATGCTTCGTCACACATCCTGTAACCTCTTCAGTGTCTCTCCATCCCACATGTCTCCAACTGTTCTGTTTGACTATCCCGAAATATAACGATATCTGTTTCAACACACAATTTACAATATAAATACATACACATATTTATATCTTTTACCTTTTACTTGTTTCAGTCATTTGAATGCGACCACGCTGGGGCACTGCCTTGAAGGATTTTTTTTTTTTTAGTCGAACAACTCGACCTCAGGACATTTTTTTAAAGCCTAGTACTTTTGGCGAACCGTTATGTTACGGGGACGTAAACACACCAGCACCGGTTGTCAAGCAGTGGCGGGGAACAAAAACAGACGCGCGCGCGCACACACGCACACACACGCACACACACACACGATGGGCTACTTTTAGTTCCCGTCTACCAAATCCACTCACAAGGCTTTGGTCAACCCGAGGTTATAGTAGAAGACACCAACCCAAGGTGTACCGCAGTGGGACTGAATCTGGAACCACGTGGTTAGGAAGTAAGCTTCTTTATTTCATAAATATTTGCCATAAAGGCATTACAAAGAGGGGAAGAACAAGGACAGACAAACATAAAAGGGGTGAAGTAGCTGTATCGATTAAATATTTACAATTTTAAATATGCAATAATAATTTGATTATATTTACAATGTTCGATTAAAGCATTGCTCATTACAGATGCAATTTGTAACGGCTTTCCTGAAGGATAGGCATCCGACCACCAGGGTAGACCTCTTGCCTTTTCTTTCCCTTGTTTTTGGCTTTCACTTACCTGGTGCCAAACACTCCCAGCTTCCTCGCCACAAGCTACATATCATTGGTTTATATGGCAGGTATATATCATGGTGATATATGTCACCAAGACGTCGCCACAAATGGCCAAATGTCATGATAACCTCATATATCTTACTAACAGGAAGTACACAACAGATAACACTATGTATTCTAGATAAACAAAAGATAAAAGGAAGAAAGAAAACACGGGATGGACACGATTGGAATGCTTTTGATCAGAGTTTGCCTGGGATTTAATAACGATAACAACATCAGAGATTGTGAGAAAATTATTAATAATAGTAGAAAAAGTAAATGCTCGACATAACCGGATTACTTCGTAAAAGGATAGTCAGCAACACAGTTATACATATTTATGTGAGTTATAATGAAATTAATAAAGGGAAACGTAATTAGGATTCGATGAAATTCACAAATGGTCTGTTTACATACATTCACATACATACATACATACATACATACATACATACATACATACATACATACATACATACATACATACATACACACAGGTAGATAGATAGACAGAGAGAGAGAGGGAGAAAGAAAGGAAGAAAGAAAGAAAGAAAGAAAGAAGGAAGGAAGGAAAGAAAGAAAGAAAGAAAGAAAGAAAGAAAGAAAGAAAGAAAGAAAGAAAGATGGAAAGAAAGATGGAAAGAAAGATGGAAAGAAAGATGGAAAGAAAGATGGAAAGAAAGATGGAAAGAAAGATGGATAGATGGATGGATGGATGGACACATCTATCAATCTATTCCTCTCTTTCTGCCTATCATCTATCTGCCTATTTGCATGTGTGTTTGTGTGTGTGTGTGTGTGTGTGTGTGTGTGTGTGAGTGCATGTATATATGTGCATTTGTATTATGCGTCTATGTATATATTTGTGTGTTTAGATAGATTGAGAGGAGGGAGGGAGAGAGAGAGAGAGAGAGAGAGAGAGAGAGAGAGAGAGAGAGACAGACAGACAGACAGACAGACAGACAGATACATTTATCTTTCTAACCATCCCTCCATCGAAAATATTCTAAATTGTTTATTTAGTTACCTTTGAATTTCATTTTATAATCCAACCAAGGTCAAGTTGGATTCTCGACCTCTGACCTCTGGTCAAAAATTAGTAGCATTGTAAAGTCAAATCAATCAACCTAAAATCAAAACATTTTACTTTTGTTATTTATTTTATTTTATTTCATTTTTGTTTCTTTTTCGAGTGATTTCACCATCATCACAGTAAAAAGGAGTGGGCTTTACCCACATGGAATTGAAAGATGAATACGAATTTTGAACTTAATCTGGTGGCTTTGGCCAAACATTTTGTTATTGGCTTGACCAATCAGATGCACGAATACAGTAGGGAGTGGCCAATTGCTATATATCCCCAGAATAACTAATTAATACATGTGTAAATATAAATATAGGTAGCTAGATAGATAGATAGGTTAATTATGCACACACATTGTCTCAAATATTTTAATTAGTGAAAGTCGGGATATTCATGTCATGTCTCTTAAAACATTAACCATGTAAAGAAAATAAATTATGGTGCCTTTTTTTATTGCTTTTTATATGTTTATAAATGTTGACTTAGTTGGGTGAAGAAGGACAGCAACCATGAATTTTTCAGCGTCAAGTTGGTGAATGGTGTTGGGGAGAAGGGACCCAACTTATCATCAAACCAGAGACTTCGTCTAAATCGGTGGTTCTCAACCGGAGTCACTAGCGTAGCTAAGCAGGGGCGGTTGGGGCGGTCCGCCCCGGGGAATACTTTGAAAGGGGAACCACTTTTGGGTCTGCTGTAGGCAATATGTGGTTTTTGTGGAGTCCGGGGACGGCAAACGGAAGGGCCGCCCCGAGCGGCACACATTCTAGCTACGCTCGTAACCGGAGTCCATATACGTTTTTGCTGTTAAAATATACTTGCAATAGATGGATTATACTTCTACAATAGCGAAGGTGCGTAGCTTAGTGGTTAAGGGTAATTGGCTCACGATTATAAGGACATAAGTTCGATTCCCGGCAGCATGTTTTGTCCTTGAGCAAGACACTTTATTTCACGTTGCTCCAGTCCACACACACCTGGCAAAAATAAGTTATACCTGTAATTAAAAGGGTTGGCCTTGTACCTGTAGTTCAAAGGGGACGCTGAATTTCTCCGAGAACTACGTTAAGGGTACACGTGTCTGTGGAGGGCTCAGCCACTTGCACGTTAATTTCCCGAGCAGGTTGTTCCGTTGGTCGAATCAACTGGAACACTCGACGCCGTAACCGACAGAGTGCCAGTCTTCTACAATAAACAAAATATTTTACCATTTTTCATACAATTCCTAATAATATTTAATTATATATATAAAAAAAAAGAAAACAATAGGAATTTTTTAAACATCGAACGATTATGGGGGTCCAGTAGAGTAAAATAGGAATCAAAGGCGCCCATAGGGGGGAAATGGTTGAGAACCACTGGTCTAAACGCATGCAATAGAGTGAGCCCTGTTGAAGGCATCCTCGGGCCATATGGAATGGTGTACCGAGTGACAGTTCTGTGTAGCCTCTGTATTTTTAAGAGAATAAACATGATTTACTGGATATTTGACCACTATTTCTAGCATTAGCTGGTCATGCCTAAGCTATTGTTGTTGTTTGTTGTTGTTTAATCACGTGGCCTTGAGACTAGGGTCTTTCATTCATGACCATAAAGTTGTGAATTCAATTCCGGGATCAAGTGGTGCTAGGATCAAGCGTAGCTAGGGGTAGTGAGGAAGCGGTCCGCTATTGACGGGGGTGGTATTTTGTAGTCTTAGAAGAGGCACGTGGCCTAGGTGTTGGACTCATGTTCGTAAGATTCTAGTTTCGATTCCTGGACCGGGCGATGCGTTGTGTTCTTGAGCAAAACACTTCATTTCACGTTACTCCATTCAGCAACAGACCGGCGTATCGTCCATGTGGGGAATTTATACGCCATCGAAACCGGCCCTTATATGTCGGTATGACTCGAGAAAGAAGAAGGTAACAGTTAC
>NC_068981.1:33029834-33042241 GCF_001194135.2 Octopus bimaculoides
GTATCGTCCATGTGGGGAATTTATACGCCATCGAAACCGGCCCTTATATGTCGGTATGACTCGAGAAAGAAGAAGGTAACAGTTACTTTTCGGCTTGATGTACAAGCTGGATTCTTTTTTTTTTTTTTTTTTTGTGGCCACCTGGGGAAAGGAGACGGCAAACTCAAAGAGTACTCCGGGCGGTTCACACTCCAATACCGCTACTGGTGATGCGTTGTGTCCTTCATTTCCAGTTATTTGATTTCACGTTGCTCTAGTCTTCTCAAATATAAAATGAGACCCAGTCCATGGCTGATATAACCCTCTTTCCTACAGTTGTCACATCAAGAATGTTTAGGAGAGCCGAGAAAGTGTCTATATTTGCTTGCGACTGTAAAATAAGTGTGCATCCAAGCCAGTAATCGCTGAAATTTCTTGACTAAAAGAAAAATCTGGTTTCATGTAGAATACCTTATGTGCGCACGTGTTTTTTCCCCTGCTAGTAAAACGTGTGTGCCCGAAAACTGCAACGACATGCTGTTTTAACATTGTATTTCGTTTCAAATGTTTTATTTTGGGGTACAAGTCTACATTAATACGTTTGAAATTAAATTTAAATTTGCACAACTATTAGCGTTCTGTCTGTTTCACATGCATGGTTGTGTGGTAAGAAGCTTTCTTCTCAACCAAATGGTTCTGGGTTCAGTCCCACTGCGTGACACCTTGGGCAAACGTCTTCTACGAACAGCCTGGGGCCGACCAAAACCTTCTGAGTGGATTTGATAGAAGGAAACCGAAAGAAGCCCGTCGTGTATGTGTGCGCGTGTGACTTTATATCTGTGTTTGTCCGTCCACCACCACTTGAGAACCGGTGTTAGCGCGTTTACTTTCCCGTAACTATAGCGGTTCGACAAAAAAGACCGATAGAATAAGTACCTGGCTTAACAAAATTAGAAAAAATAATAAGTACAGGGGTCGATTCCTTCGACTAAAATTTCTCAAGGCGGTACCCCAACATGACCGCAGTGACTGAAACAAATAAAAGATGAAAGATCGGAGAAGATCTCATGTATTGTTTGTCAGTGCACAGTCGCAACATTTATTTCCCACCTTATTGCTATTCTTCAGCATAAACCACTTGAACTAATTTTCCCAACTTTTGTTATATTGTCAGCCATCATTAGTATTCCTCATTTCTCCTTATAAAAGGAAATGCAAATAACATTGTAATACAAATGATATTAGGTAAAATTTTACAACAGGAGGACGCCGCCATTGTTATCCTTTCTCTTCGACTTCTATTAGTCACTGGACTGCTATCATGCTGGGGTACCACCTAGAAAAAGTTAGTCGAACGAATAGACTCTAATACATTTATATTTTTTTTAAAGTCTGGTACTTACTACATTACAGGGACGTAAACAAACCAACACCGGTTGTCCTTTTTTTGTGAAGTACAAGCACACAGACAGACAGACACATACATACGACGTGCTTCCAAACAATTTCCGTCTACCAAATTCATTCAGCCACAATGTATTGCTTAGTCCGAGGCTTATAGCAGAAGACATTTGCCCAAGGTACTGCGCAGTAGGACCGAACGCGAAAACAAAGCGAGTGTCTAACCCATACAACCATATCTGCACTTATTTATCAAGAAAATTCTTTATTTAATTAAAATTACTAAATCAAAGGAGTTCTTTGTATATTTAATTAAAACACGGAATTCATTGAATGCTAACAGGGTAGGTTTACAAAAAAAATAACAAATAGGATATTTACACATACCATGTTTTCTGGATTCCTTGTTGACAGGTCTACGATATTGGTTTCAAATTTTGGCACAAGGCCAGCAAGTTCGGGAGAGGGGTAAGTCGGTTATATTGACCCTAGTCCTCAACTGGTACTTATTTTATCAACCCCCGAAAGAATAAAAAACAAAGTCGATCTCACCGAAATTTGAACTCAGAACGTAAAGACGGACGAAGTGGTCGCCAAGGATTTCTCCCGGCGTGCTAACGATTCTGTCAGCTCATCACCCTCACAGGCCTGTGATATTAAATAAAGATTTTTAAGGTGACAAGCTAGCAGAATCGTTAGCATGCCGGGCAAAACACTTTGCGACATTTCGTCCGGCTTTACGTTCTGAGTTCAAATTCCACCGAGGTTGACTTCCATCCATTCGAGATCGATAAAATAAGTACTAGTTGAGCACTGGGGTCGATGTAATCAACTTACCTTCCCCACCCTCCGAAATTTCTGGCCTTATACCAAAATTTGAAACCAATATGAAATACAGTTTTAAACACTTATAGTATGCCAATTAGTAACTCCAGAAAATGCAGCTGCTAGATATAATGCGTATATAAATAGAATGGCTACTGTTTCTTCGAGACAGCTGTAATGACGAAACCCAAATAAGAGTCGAAAGTTGATTAAGACTGTTCACCATTTGTTCAATTTACGGAGAAAGAGGTAATTGACAAATTCGTATGTCTACTATGTCGGTTTAAATGTAATAGACTCTACAAAAAGCCTTTATCACATTTTCTGTTCATCTAAACCGCAAATTTAAGATGGCGCCATCAATTTTTCTGTCAAGCACCATATGATAAGAGTATCTAAATATGAAAGAATCTAAAAGAAAAAGATGTTTGTGTTTTTTTTTTTAATATTTGCATGAATAGGATATTTTGTTTTACTTTACTAAAAAATCAAGTACTCTGTGTTAATAGCAAAACAAACAAACAAAACTCTTCAATTTGGCAACAAAGAAATACTCTGAGCCAAACAAGTGACATCAACATACAATGTCAGAAATTCTGTGACGTAGCATTAGTATTGCCCAGTAAGTGCAGAACAAATGACAGAATACTGGATAGAATAAATGCAGATAACTTATACTAAGAGATGGTCAATTAAGCAAATAATAATAGTAATTATTATTATTATTATTATTATTATTATTATTATTATTATTATTATTATTATTATTATTATTATTATTGTTATTATTATTATAGAACGACTTTAACTGCCAAGAAAAGAGGGAGGCCGTGGACTTTTACAATTGGAATTAATGTTAGTCTTGAAGATAAGCAAAACCAAATGTATGGTCGGGCTATCGATACCGTCAGAGGAGGTTATGAAGCAGATAGAAGAGACGGGTTATAAGTACTTGGGGATTTTGGAAATGGATAAATTGATGGAGAAAGAAATGACAGAAAAATGTAAGGTGGAGTACTTGCGCAGACTGAGACTGATCCTTAAGTCGAAATTAAACGGACGAAATAAGATTGAAGCTATCAACACCTGAGCGGTTTCACTCCTTAGATATTGAGCAAGGGTAATCGCACGGTCAGTAGATGAACTAAACAGTTTAGACAGAAAGACAAGGAAGTTGCTAACTAGATATGGGACACTCCACTCAAAAAGTGTCACAGATAGACTGTATGTACCAAGAAAATGAGGGGGAAGGGGACTTATTGGATACGAATACAGCGTTAGAGCAGAGGAAAACAACATAGCATGGTATGTAAAAAATGCCACAAAACCGCTAGTATTAGAGGTAAGAAGGTTAGGACTGTGTAGGTTGAAATATTACAAAGATAAAGCACTGTACAAGCAATTGAAAACGAATGAAACAGAAAATAGGTGGGTAAAGAAAAGAATGCATAGACAATTTCATAGGAATGTTGAAGATAAGGCACACAGAGTGATTTAAAACCGGAAACGGATGTTCTAATCTGTGCTGCCTAAGAGCAAGCACTAAGAACAAACTACATAAAATACAAAATAGACAACACATCAGAAAGTGATTAGAGCAGAATCTGTGGACAAAATGGTGAAACTGTATAGCATATTACCAGCCAGTGTACGCCACTAGCCCCGAAGGAATATAAGAGACGCCACGACAATATAGCAAGGCTTGTCCATTGGACACTTTGCAACAAGTATGGACTTGACAGAGCATAAAATTGGTACAACCATAAACCTGAAGGCATCTTCGAAAATAGAAATGCAAAGATCCTATGAGATTTTATGATTCAGTGCGACCATGAGATAGAGAATAGGAAGCCAGAAATAATCTTAATTGAGGAGAAAGAAAACAAACTATGTTGGATCATAGATATAGCATGCCCAGCTGACAACAAGGTATGCAATAAGGAAGAAGGAAAAGTCCATAGATATGACATGTTAGCTTGGGAGGTTAAGCAGTTGTGGTCGATGAAAAAGGTGGTAGTAGTACCGATAATTGTCAGAGCCCTGGGAACAGTGAGTAAAAATCTTGAGAAATACATGGAACAAATAAGGGCTGCAATAAGAGTGGAGCACTTGCAGAAACGGCACTTCTTGGAACCGCTTGAATACTCCGTAAGGTGCTCGAAAAATAAGAGGTGTTACCTTAGTTCACTGGTAGTGAACAGCTGACACCGTAGTACATCTCCAGCGTTAGAAGCTGTGCAAAGGCAATAACAACAACAACAACAACAACAACAACAACAACAACAACAACAACAACAACAACAATAACAATAATAATAATAATAATAATAATAATAATAATAAATCTTTCAACTATAGGTACAAGGCCTGACATTTAGTGGGAGGGTGTTAGTCGATTATATTGACCGCATTACTGGACTGGTATTTATTTTATTGACTCCGAAGGACAAAAAGTAAAATCGACCTCGGAGGAATTTGAACTTAGAACGTGGTGATGATGATGATGATGATGATGATGATGATGATGATGAAAATTAGTAATAGTCTGACCCTGAAAAAAGTGCAGTTTATAGAATTTGTAAAATGTATTTGACCTTTCGATCCTCTCGAGCTGTCAGAAAACATGAATTCCGACTTTTTAGGTTGAACCTTTAATTTCATATGCCAAATGGACCAGCGTTTCCTGACATTTTCCTTATGTCGTAAGGAGAAGTGAGTTCTGGCGCATCTAACTGAGTCCCTAGGTTTCTATGCCGTAAGGAGAAAAGTTCTGGCATTTCTTAGTTGAACTCATGTTCGCATACCGTGAGAAGTGGATTTCCCGCTTCGAGTACGGTCCTTAAATCCCTCTGTCGAGAGAAGACATGACTCCTGAGGTTTGGGATATGGGCCCTTCGAATGACAGTAAATAACAATAAGAGATGTCGAGACTATAAAATAAGATGAAGGTATATAAATTTCCTTAGACGAAAGCTATATGCTCAAATCTCAGACTGAAAAGGCCAATAGAGCTTCGCACCGGTGACGTCACAACTCATTTTTGCAGTTGAGTGAACTGGAGCAACGTGAAATAAAGTGTCTTGCTCAAGAGAACAACACACAGCCCGATCCGGGTATCGAACTCACTACCCCATGATTGTGAGCCCAACGCTGTAACCACTGAGCCATGCGCCTACAGAAGTTAGACGATAACACAAAGAAAAAGGAGCCACACCAAGTTGATATAGTCCTTATTTGTCATTGACAATTATACTATTAAGATGCAGTAAAATTATGTCAGTAACTAAGTCGTAGATAGAAGTAGCTCCTTCTCAGCAGTATTATAACCCCAGGATCGAGAAAAATAATGTTCATTATTTACATTATTTACATTTGACGGTTATTTGTCCTCATCTTGTTTATTGTTAACACAACGTTTCGGCTGATATACCCTCCAGCCTTCATCAGGTGTTTTGGGGAATTTTCGAACCTGGGTTAACAACAAAGAAGATGAGGACAAATATCTGTCAAATGTAAATAATGTACATAATTCTTCATCTCTTAAATATAAAACTGAAAAATAATGCAGTCATTGTATTTATTTATTGACACCAAGCTACAGCGTGCATTGATGAGTAATAACGAATTTAGAGGGAGAATATTTTACAGAGAGAGAGAGAGAGATAGTATTCTAACTCTAGGGGCCCCAGGCAAGTGTTCAGTGTCTTCATACCTTAGGACGATACTGAATGTACAACAATAGTTTCGGACACTTTATAACATGCATGGACAACCTTTTTCAAGAAGCGGGTCGCATCAGACATGGTGGCCCGTGCTACTAAAACATTCATAGACGGGCCATTCAGCAAGTCCCACGGACCAGAGTTTTAAGCTGCGATCTGGCAAAATCGTTAGCAGGCAGGACAAAATGCTTAGCAGCATTTCATCCGTCTTTACGTTCTGAGTTCAAATCCCGCCGAGGTCGACTTTGCCTTTCATCCTTTTGAGATCGATAAAGTAAGTACCAGCAGAGCACTGGGGCGATATAGTTCACTTATTCTCGGAAATTTCTGACCTTGTTCCAAAATTTAAAACCAATATATATTCTTTGAAGTTCGATTTTTTTACGGATATATTTTAATCCCTACCTGTATATTTAATATGTAATTTTCTGTTTCTAAAATCTTGAACTTATTTTTAGAAGTCTATTTTTGCTATATATTTTACACAATTTTAAAATTATTTCGCAATACTTAATTATGTTTTTCTCTTTTTTTCAACATGAATGTTCCGGAAAAGTGTTTTAAGAACTTCTTTCATCTCTCTTTCATAGTCTAATACCTCTATTGTTGTTCTAACCTGCGGTCAATCCGATTAACGATACCTATAACTAAAAGCATTTCAATGGAGACCATCCCGTCTTGTTTGTGGTATGTATGACTTCATTATCTAATGCGTTATTTCTTTGTTTAAAACAAGTGACTACGATTTCGAGGAAGTTTGCCGTTATTTGTAGCACGTTGATTTACCATGTAGCCGCTCCCTCGTTTGCTTCTAAATACCTCAGTTCCATATGTAACTGTTTTGCATTTTTTCTTCTATTTTTTTAATGGTTTCAATCGTTGGACCGCGGCCATACTGCAGCACTGCATTAACTTATTTTTTGTTGTCACTTTATGGCAGCAAGTTGGTTGAGTTTGTTAAGACGAAAAGCTTTCAGTAGTTAAGACTTTTAATCGAAGATATTTTACTGGTGAACGGTTTTGTAACCCTTCAATTTCTTCTCTGAGACCGGATACGTTAGGAGACCAAAGCTGTGAGCAGTAATCTAATCTGCTCAGAACTAGGGTTTTCCATAGAGTTAGTATAATTACTGGTTCTTTTGTCGCGAATGTTCATAGAATCCTTTCTATGTTTGCATTTAGAGGTCAGTTTGGTGATGTGGCTGGTGAAAGACGCGTCATTTGACATGATTACTCGTAAGTCCCGTATGCCATTAGTGCTCTGAATCATTGTTATCTGGTGTCAAATATTGTGAATGATATGTATTTCCTCCATAATGAAGAACCTGAAATGTTGATATACAGTAATCCCTCGCTATATCGCAGTTTACCTATCGCAGCTTATTATTTAAGCTTACGTCGATTCCTCCGTGGTTTTGTTTTGCATTTATAATAAAATAAATATATACAAATTACAAAAATAATAATAATAAATATACAGTACAGTACTGTTTCTACTTCCTGGATTTTCCCCTATCGCGGGGAGTATTGGAACGTAACAGCCGTGATAGTCGAGGAATAACTGAATTAAATTTCATATTGTTTTTATTTGCCCGTTGATAAATAAGGATTAACTCATTTTGGAGGGTGACACTAACTCCTGGAGTTGGATAGCCATCGATATTTTTATGTCATCGGCGTAATTTGTGAGGTTGGCCGAGTGCACTTTTGATTATATACCTGATAGGGTGATGATATATAATAATGGTCTTATAACCATTCCCTGAAATATTCCACTTATTAAAGGTGACTTAGCAGCAACATATTGGTTCCTACTGCGTAGGAAGTCAAACGACCATTCTCCGAGTTTTCCTGTGATACCAAGATCCTGTATCCTATGATAGATGATTTCATGATTAATTTTGTCAAACGCCATAGCAAAATCAAGGTATACACAGTCAGTGTCCTTTCTTTTCAAGAGATTATTGAGAATGTTATGGCACTGTAATGGCAACTTTGTCCAGTCTGAAAACCATGTTGTGTATCAGCTAAGAGGTTGTTTTCTTCAAGGCATGTAATTATTCTTTTTCAGACAATGCATTCGATAACGTTAGATGTGTGAGATGTGAGAGAAGCATGTCTGTAGATTTTAGCTTCAGCACTGCTACCTGCCTTGTGTATAGGTGTTACTGTTGTATCTTTCAGCAATTCTAGAAATACGCCTGTATCAAGTGACTTTTGAAATAATATCTTTGATGGTTTTGCGAGGCTGTTTTTGCACGTTTTTAACAGTATGGCTGGAAGACCATCTGATCCAGATGCTGAGTTTGAATCTAGGCCATTAATAGTTGTAAGTATATCGTCTTCCATAACATAGCTAATTAATTAAAATATCTATTTCTTCGTCTACCTATTTCTATCTTCTTCTCTATTTATCTATATATTTATCTGCCTATGTTTCAAACCGCCTGTCTAATGGTCCATTTGTCAATTAAAAACTTCTGAAAAATGTTCCTTCGAAATTTCAGTCAGATTAGTAAAATGTGTTCTTTATTATTTTATTCAAACCCAGCCTAGGCCGATTTTGCCTATCAACAACCGATCTCTGGTCAGAAAATTATCCCTGTGTTAAATCCAAACAATATTTTATCTTATTCAAATGATTTCATTATCACACTTACAAGGTATTTGTCCACTCCTGCAGTGTGGATAAATAAACTAAATTTTGAACTTAGTGGGTGGCTTAGAGGGTGGCTTCGGTTAAATATTTCAGCTTCACCAACCGGATGTAGGTATATAACAGGGGGTGGTTAGTTGTTTATTAACATTTAGTTTGTTTATCAGAATAAGTAAACAAAATTCATTCCGCAAAAAGAAAGAAAAAAAAACTTCAAAAAATTTTTTAAATCAGTAATTATTTAGTCAAGACTTCAGATTTATAAATTAGTGCAAGTCGAAATATTGATGCCTTATCCCTTAAAAACGTTAAGGGGAACCATGTGGTTGGGAAGCAAACTTTTTATCACATAGGTGTGGCTGTGTGGTAAGCCGTTTGCTTCCCAGCTACAAGATTCTAGGTTCAGTCTCACTGTGTGGCACTTTGAGCAAGTATCTTTGTGGTTGGGTTTGATAGACGGAAACTGAAAAAGCCTGTCTTGCATACATACATACATACATACATACATACAAACATACATACATACATACATACATATGTAAGTGTATATATATGTATGAATATATATATATATGTGTGTGTATATATATATATATATATATATATATATATATATATATATATATATATGTATATATATATATATATGTATGTATATATATAATAGATAATAGATAATATATAATATATGTATACATACCTGTATGTGCACATCACGTCACCAACTGTGCAAATAACATGGAATTCGTAAACAAACGAGGGAAAACGAGTGAAGTACGTAAACAACGAGAAAAAAATGGAAAACAGGACAAGTAAACACAGCGAAAAGACCCTTCATCAGTTGTCGACTGTCTATCTACTCCTCATTTCGAGCATTGAACGACAATATAAGTCTTTAAAGGCAGTTGCTCCCATAAATTCTAAAATAAAATTTAGGATTTATGGAGGGTCAAAGTTGGGAACAAAAAATGACAGTGGAAACATACAAGGAAACCGAACAAAAACAAACATGGAGGGTCGTTAGACCAGAATGAGAGGAAAAGGACATTTGAATAGTCGAGCAGCTGCTTCAGGACCCAGTCATAATGCCGTAAGAGCTGTGTGTGAGGCAGCTTCTGTTTGGACGGAAGCCATGCTGAGTATCACTCAGCAAGTCATTTTCTTCTAGGAATGTAACCAGTTTCTTTCTGACGATTCGCTCCATGACTTTCCTGATATGTGAAGTCAGAGAGATAGGTCTGTAGCTTTTGGCCTCTGCTCTGCTTCCACCTTTATAGATAGGGCATATGATGACTTCATTTAGCTTTTTGGAAGTTAACCACTTGCAAGGAAACTCTGGAAGAGTATCCGAAGGGGTTCCGCTAATTCCTGTTTACATGACTTTAAGAGAATAGCTAGAGGCCCGTTGCTGAGTTTGGGCTCGTTTCGTCTATGGCCGCTATTATATCTTCCTCTTCAATGTCAATGTAGGTAATGGCTGCTGCCTTTTTCTGCAGGGTTGCATAGTCAAAGAAATCAGCTGGGGTTTTTATCTGCATGTGACTCAGTGTAGAGGTGAAGACACTTTTAAATTGTACACTGAGCACTTCACTTATCCTTCTGGGGTCCACAATCAGTGAGCCATTCAATTGGAGCAGGGGTCCTATTCTGTACTGTACGGTGGCGGTTTCCTTTGCAGACTTATAGAAAGCTTTGGGGCTTGTTTTTATGCTTTCTACAGCTCCCTTTTCTTTCTCTGCTCTTTCCATTCCATAGGAGAGTTTAATTTTGTTTTCAATTTCCAGCAGTTCTGCCAGGTCACCGCCTTTATTTTGCAATATATTGAAACACAAATTTGCGAGTGACATTTTGAAATGTATGTAAATCAACATAAAAACATCAAATTTATTATCTTTAATCTGAGTGTCACGTGGAGTTGCTGGAAACGTTTAGCTTACTACGTTTTATTGTTGCGGTTTTTTTGTTTGTTTAAATTCGATGCCAAGTTTATTCTTAAAATAAGGTCAAGCTTTAAAAGCAGTAAATTTTGTTGTCAAAGCCCTGCGAAAAAAAAAAAATGAAAGCTGTCAATTTTCTATGAATTATTTGTTTAAACTGTTATTGGATTGTCTTGTTTTTGTTTGGTGATAACCCTGATAGAATATGGCGGATTGTCCACTGCTTCCTTACCAGGGTTAATCAATTATAACTCTTCTCCTTTTTATAAGATATGATCCAGATTTTGACACAAAGCCAGTACTTTCAGAGGAATGGGGTTATCGATTACAGTACTTGACTGGTACTTTATTTTGTCGTCACCGAAGGGACAAAAGGCAGGATTGATCTCGATGGGATTTGAACTCAAAAAGTAAAGAGCCGAACGAAATGTCGCTAATAATTTTGTCTGACGCGCTAACTGTCCTCCAGTCCGCCGTCTAACGTTTTTTATAAGATATAAACGAGGAAATTTACAATAACAGAAATGATAGGTGTTTTGAAAGTGTCGAGCAGGATTCGTCTTGGTTTTCCATATCGTAGATGATTGCCAAGTAAAACAACATAGAAAAAGCATTTTTTAATACAAAACCTCTAAGGAGAGTGATGGGAATGGAACTGTTTGTATCAGTTTTCCCTGTTACGGATAATAAAAATATTTAAAAAAAGGAAATTACTTCAATTTGCGAAGAAATTTTTTTTTTTTTGCTTTGTTTTCTGCTGCTGGAGCACAAACAAAATGTTATTTATCGGTCCCTAAAGAATGAAGGGCAAAGACGGCCTCAGCAAGATCTGAACTGAAAACGCAAGGAACCGAAATAAATACCGCTAGCCATTTCGTCCGACACTCTATTGACTCTGCCAATTCTTACGAGGATGGAGAACAAATGAAGGTTGGAGAAGAATGTCACAGTGTCACGGAAGTAAAAAAAAAAAAAAAAGAAAACAGAAAAGGTGAGGCTAGCCAGAATGTATCTAGGATCCTGGAAGAAGAGGCGAGGAAGCTGAAAGAATGGGGGAGACACTCCTACGCAGCTGCTCATCTTCACAGTGGGACAAATTAGTTACTATGAACTGCTCAATGTTCACTCTAGAGAAATATAGACCAACAAATATATTGAAAAAGCGTTAAGTGGGGCGCGAAGACCAACAGTATTTACGGGACAGGATCTTATTAAAGATCACGCCCGCAGTAAGAGGATGACTTCCACTAAAAATATTTACAAGTGCATCTGGGTTCTCAAACTTCCAATATAAGTGGGAGGGAAAGAGTCATAGCGAGCTAGTAGGTTCTCATCCACGTGTGGTTGTTTTTATTTTTTGTTTTGTATTTTTCACGATTTTTAAAATTTGTATATATTTTTATTATATACTTATCCAGCTCTTCTGTGAATTTGATTTATATCAAAGTTTCAACATATTTAATAATTCATATAATTTCGTTTTCATATCATTTTATTTTGTGTATTACCATACGTTTGCAAACCATGTGCCTTCCCATACGTTTGAAAACCATGTATTTTCGTTCTTTTTATAGCGTTTGTAGGACGGACCCTATGGCGGCAAAGGAAGAAAGCGTTATTTTTATTATTTCTGTTCTTATTGCTGCTATTGTGAAGGCAGCGAGCTGACAGAATCGTTAGCACGCCGGGCGAAATGTTTAGCGGTATTTCGTCTGCCGCTTCGTTCTGAGTTCAAATTCCGCCGAAGTCGACTTTACTTTTTGGGGTCGATAAATTAAGTACCAGTTAAGTACTGGAGTCGATGTAATCGACTGTCCCTCTTCGCCAAATGTTAAGCCTTGTACCTATAGTAGAAAGTTTTATTGCTGCTACTGTTGATCATACAAC
>NC_068981.1:33042657-33045528 GCF_001194135.2 Octopus bimaculoides
TATGTGGATGGTTGTAATTTCCATCTTCCCGAGTCGAATTCTACCAAGATTTATTTGATGAATGAAAAAAAATTTTTACTCGTTTATCTTATGAAGATTGAACTTGGAAACGTTTGATCCTCTACCCCATGAACTGTGGTAGACCAAAGATTTGTGCTTTAAATAATTTTGCTATTTTTTTTATATTGCTAACTAATTGCTTAAAGAAGTCAGTAAATTACTAAAACTACTAAAATTACTTTCGTAGGAAACATAAACGAGTTAATGCTGATTACGATCCAATAGAAAACAATCTTTGAAAACAATAACAATAAGTCAGAAAATAGACAACCAGAAAATGAAAATGAACTGAACAAGCAGTTACAGCAAGCACACAGTGACAATTGATATACCGATAACACTAACGCGATTTTTGTCCTTGAGTGGCAACTGTTATTTCCTATTTGCTTACCTCTAGAAAGTATGAAAAATGGCCAATATTTTCTTCAAACTTCACTTTTGTTCATTTATATCAGGGGTCACCAAACTTTTTTCATGGTGGGCTAGATAACCGAAAGAATGGCGAGCGCAGGCTGCATAACCATTTTGTTCAATTCAATACAGGGAATACACAAAAAATAAAGACAAACAACATATTTATTTACCAAAAAGTTATCAAAGAAGGCAACGTTAGCAATAAAATCATACCCAGTGTGATATATCCGAATCTAAGCAACAAAAAAAGGTTAATGAGATTTGTGAAACTGGCGTTTAGCTTTTAAGATATCATCAATATTTGCTTTGGAATTGTTGCATCCAGCCAAGAACAGTCAACATCGTTCGATGTGCTGACTTCACATAATTCATTTTTGAAAATGTTTGCTTAAGTTGTTTGAAACAATAACGCCATACCAGAAGCAAATGAACTCTTATTGCAGCTACCTACACAAAAGGTACAGTGCAGCGGCGGGCCGGACGAACTGATCTCGCGGGCCGTAGTTTGGTGACCGCTGATTTATACAAACTTCAAAGAATCATTCTTGACACATGGCTATGTTACTCCTCCACTATTCTTGCTCATGATCAGAGATGCACATTTTGCCAGCCACGAAGAGACATGCTCAAGTGGTTAAGGTCAAGGAAATGTCAAGCAAGTCTGAGTGGCTTCAGCAACTCTCCTGAATCTGTCTGAAATGGAAAATAGGTCAGTTTCAAAACATTGAAACGATGGGATACATGTTACTCCGAAGTTGTATCCCTTTGCAGAGTGGAAAGGAGACAAATAAGACTGGTGGGTCAAGTAAAAAGACTATTTGCTCTATATATGGAAGAGCTACGTAACAAACTAGAAAAAGAGATCAAGAAAGAAAGCAGGTTTGTGGCTTAGAAATCCAATTAGAATTAGCGTGATACTCTTTAGAGATATAAGGAAATATTTTTATGCACTTCGAACCATTAAGTCGGAAGTGCATTTTAGCTTATAAATATAAATGATTTAAAGTATAAAATAATTATCAAATATATACTTCTTTGTGAAGTTGCGTAGCGTAATGGTTTCACTGCGATCTGGGAAGCGCCCTGTCTTTCAGTTCGTTACTTCATTTCTCGTTACTTCAGTCCATTCGGCTGACAATAAGCACCATCGCCTATTGGGAATAAGGCTAAACCTGCAACGGTGGCCAGAGAATAGTTTTGCACTTTAACGCTACGGAAAACAGGCTATGCTCCAGCCTAATAGGCTTGTAAGCAGGGCCAGATTAAGACCCTTCGAGCGCCTAAGCACTTAAAAGATTTTGGTGCCCCCATAGAAGACTATGTAATTCAAACTATAAACAATAATAAACCATAAAATCTGTTTTATTTTTTCAAAACGAAACAAAACGGTAAGAGGGAAAATAATATTTATTTTTGTATACTTCCACTTTAATTTATATTTGAAAAATTTTCTCCTACTTTTTTGAATGGCAGTCTTTAATCAGATCCTCAAAATTAATCTTAGGCAACACATCTGCATCTATACTAAGTAGAGATAAAGGCATCTCGAATATTATTTTAAGTGATTTTTTCTGTGCCGTAAACCATTTACCATTTCTGTGGTGTCCCCCTCCTTCCCTTGATGTCCTAAGCACGTGCTCAGTTTGCTTAATGGTTAATCCAGCGCTGCTTGAAAGGCTAGGGACAGAAATGACTGAATTACTTCTTTATTCAAAAAATGAATCATTGTTGTCTTGATATTATATTTCGAAATATTTGTGTTCTTCGCATTCTTTGAATATAATTTTACTGTTATTTTGCGGTGACCTTTACTACATCTTCTGGCATATTGGTGTGACACAGCGCACTGTTACGGGCCCAGTGTTATATCTGAATAAAAGGTGCGGTTATGATTAAAACTCATTTCATCATAGGTTCACTTGATGAAGCCTGATAAGGTACGAACGAAATATATACATATATGAATATACTTATGTGTGTGTATACACACATATTATAGGTTCTCTTCTATTTTTAATTATTTGAATTCTTCCTCTGAAGAGGGTGCAGGTTTCTGACAAAGATACAAAGATTCATCGTTGGAATGTATATAGCAAAAGCAATGTCACATTTTAAACTTGCGGTAAGTCTTGCACATTTGTATTGTTCCATCTACGTATGTATGTATGTATAGTCACACGCACACTATAAAATCATATAGGCACAGGCATGGTTGTGTGATAAGAAACCACATGGTCTCTGGTTCAGTCTCACTGTGTGACAACTTGGGCAAGTGTCTTCTGTTATAGTCCCGGACCGATTAAATCCTTTTGGGTGGGTTTAGTAGATGCAAACTGAAAGAAGCTCGTTGTGTGTGTGTGTGTGTGTGTGTGTGTGTGTGTGTGTGTGTGTGTGTGT
>NC_068981.1:33045717-33046368 GCF_001194135.2 Octopus bimaculoides
GGCTTTTTTTTTTTTTTTTTTCGATTAAGCATTTCAAGGCAGCACACAGCAGGGCCGCAATCCAGTAACAGAAACCTGCAAAAGACCTTGGACAAGTGTCTTCTACTATAGCCTCGGTCAAACCAAAGCCTTGTGAGTGGGTTTGGTAGATGGAAACTGAAAGAAGCCCATCATACACACACACACACACACACACGCACACACAGATATATATATATATGTATGTATGTGTATGTATATGTTTGTGTGTCTGTATTTGTTCCCCCGACATCGCTTGACAACTGATGTTGGTGTGTTTACGTCCCCGTAACTTAGCGGTTCGGCAAAATAGACCGATAGAATAAGTACTAGGCTTACAAAGAATAAGTCCTGGCGTTAATTTGCTCGACAAAAGGCGGTGCTCCAGTATGGCCGCAGTGAAATGACTGAAACAAGTAAAAGAATAAAAGAATATATATATATTATACACAGTCATATACACATATACATATTGATGACTATAGCTATGAATATGTTTATATACGCATGTGCGTATGCATGCATATTATATGTGAGAATTACTGACCTTGTACTTATGTTAGAAACATTATTATTATGTGGGTATTATACATATACATATATATATATACATATATACATGTATATGTATAA
>NC_068981.1:33048100-33048736 GCF_001194135.2 Octopus bimaculoides
ATAATATACACACGCAAACATATGTATGTGTGTGGTGTTATTAAGTTATACATGGCCTGGGCAAGTACTGCTTATATATCTAAGTATATGTGCACACACACGGACATATTAATACAGCTATGAATATGCTTATATACATACATGTACGTATGTGATTACTGCTGGGTGTGTGTCTATGTCGGAAACATAGATAGATAGATAGATAGATAGATAGATAGATAGATATGTATTCATGCACACACACACACAAACACACACACACACACACACACGAGACACTCCTTCCTGTCAGCTGTCGAATGGAGAAGATCACAACGGTTTCAACTTCCACCAACAATGCCACTCCCTCCAACAGTGTTGAACAGCACTGATGCTATCAAGTAATGCCGGTTTTTCTTTTTGACCCGTACTGCAGTCCGCCTGTTCCTTTCCGTTAATTTTGAAGCCGCCATACAAAACGACTACAGCTGTGGTCATTATTTCACTTCACTACTCGCTGATCATATCTTCTTTGCTCTTCTTTGTCATATTTCTTTGAAGTAGTTTAACTAAGTACACTATAGTTCCACTCTGTGTGTGTGTGTGTGTGTGTGTGTGTGTGTGTGTGTGTGTGTGTGTGTGTGTGTGTGTGTGTGT
>NC_068981.1:33049327-33050674 GCF_001194135.2 Octopus bimaculoides
TATCTATATTGTATATATATATTTTCATGGTTCCGGGTTCAGTCCCACTGCGTGGCAATGCCTCCACCAGCAATGCCTCCACCAGCAATGCCTCCACCAGCAATGCCTCCACCAGCAATGCCTCCACCAGCAATGCCTCCACCAGCAATGCCTCCACCATCGCCACAGTTAACAACATTAACAACAATAACAATGACAGTACCAGCGACATTGGCAGTTCTCCCCACAGCATCGACGGCAACAGCAGCAACAGCAACATCGCCATCAGCAACAATAATGGCAACAACAGCAGCATCAGTGGCAGTAACCCACGCAGAAACACCAGCAGAACCGTCGCTAACGACAGCTTTAGCAAGAACGACAACTCTCCCAACAATGACAAGAGCCACAATAGCAACAACAGCACCTTCACCATCACCGACAGTAACGATACCATTACTGCCGCCGCCATCACCACCTCCAGCGGCGCCAACACCAGAAGTCCCAGCTCCAACAACAACGATGACGGCGGCAACAACAACAACAGCAACACCAGCAGATTCAGACACAGCGCCGACAACACACGCTCACGGAGACACATTAGATGTTCCGGCAACTCATTCAAGCAACGTCTCCCCGACCACAGGTACTCCTTCAGATTTCCGGAAAGGAGTTACGTAACATCATTAGCCAGCCATGTATGGCAACTGAGAGACGATGGGATTCCATACTCGATCTCATAGAAAATCCTCGAGAACCCAGGCCCCTACATCAACGAGACAAATGATGCAAATTATGCATAGCTGAACGGGCGAGAATCCTAAAGGACTCCCTGGAACCAGGGACCATCTTTAACTCCAGAACGGAGATTTTCGGGCCATGTTTATATTTCAGGAGGTTTCTGCTAGCCTTTTAGAGTCCACAAGATGGCAGCACAGCCGGAAGTCGATATCCGACAGCCAAAGGAGATAATCCCCATTGTTACCTTTGAGTAGTGAGGCATTCCTTCCTCCATATTTTTAAGAGGTCTTGGGCCAACAGGTTTTGGGATCTGGCGATACTCCATAAAGCTAAACTCTTTATGGACGGGAAATCTAAGGCAATTCCATAAACCTGCCTTCTCCATTTTTAACATATACTGCTCTATATCTTACAGTGTGCTTCTTCTTTCGGATTTATATTTTTTACAGACATCTTCCTTGCTATCTGTTGAAATATCTGTCTTGGTGACGATAAAAGAACGTGAAAGTATTTTTCCTTGTAATAAAATGAGCGTTTTCTTAGAAAAGGAATCATTAAGAAACAATTGTTTTTCGAGAAAATACGTTACGTGCCAGCGCGCGCGCGTGTGTGTGTGTGCATATATAT
>NC_068981.1:33050687-33054418 GCF_001194135.2 Octopus bimaculoides
TACAGCTATACGCATGGTTGCATTCTTAGAATTACAGCTGACCTTTGATTTACGCAACCCTAGTTACTGAGAATTTCAGCAGTAAAAATTTCTCTCGTGTGTTTCTCTCCCAGGAGGGTTTTCAAACACAGTTTGGATGTACTCCTACAGTCATTCAGTAGATATAATAGTCGCAGACGTGGCTGTGTGGTAAGAAGCTTACTTCCCAACCACATGGTTTCGGGTTCAGTCCCACTGCGCGGCACCTTGGAGAAGTGTCTTCTACCATAGCCTCATCCTCATGTCGACCAAAGCCTTGTGAGTGGATTTAGTAGACAGAAACTGAAAGAAGCCCGTCGTACATATATATATATATATATATATATATATATGTGTGTGTGTGTGTGTGTGTGTGTGTGTGTATGTATGTGTGTGTGTGTATTTATGTGTGTGTCTTCGTGTCTGTGTTTGTCTCCCCACCATCGCTTGATAACCGATGTTCCACTCTTTCTCTTATTGCTCCAAGTTTTCGATTTCGTTTCATAATGATGGCTGTTTAACCTGAACTGAGAATTGTAGTGCAATAAATTTGCAGCAGTGTAAAAATAATAATTTCTGATTTAGATACAAAACCTGCAATTTTGATGTGAAGGAGTGATCAGTACTATGGACCTCGATACTAGATTGGTATTTTATTTCTATATTCTTCATCTTGAGGCCGGCGGCTCATAAAGCTGGTTGTCAGGTTTCCGTGGTGTGTAAAGTGACCACAACATTCTCCCTTGAACAGGACACCAGTCCACTGCAGGGGTCACGACCAGCTATTTTGAAGAAAGAGGACAAGTCGATTACATCAATCCCAGTACTTAATTAGTACTCTGTTTTATCGACCCTGAAAGGATGAAAGCCAAAGTTGACCTCGGCGGGATTTGAACTTAGATCGTAAAGAGCCGGAAGAAATTCCGTTAATCATTTTGTCCGACATGCTAGCTATTCTGCCAGCTCACCACCTTTTGTACTTTATTTTATCGACTCTGAAATGGTGAAAGGCAAAGTTGATCTCGGCAGGATTTGAATTCAGTGCATAAAGCGCTGAAAGAAAAGCTACCAAGCAGTTTGTTCGACATACTAACGATTCCACTAGCTTGGGACTTTATTTTATCGACCTCGGCGGAATTTGAACTCAGAACGTAAGGATTCAAAACAAATAAAGACGAACAAAAAGAAAATAAAAGATTAACAAGAAACGAAAATAACCTCCTTGCTGTCGTCATGAAAATGGAAGTGAATGTTAGTGTCTTCTTTCGTATAAACAATTTTCAAAAGTGGAAAGATAAACGATTAAGGAGAAACTAAATCATCTTCCTTGCTATCTGTTGAAATGTCTGTCTTCGTGAAGATAACAGAATGTGAAAGTATTTTTCCTTGTAATAAAATGAGCGTTTTCTTGGAAAAGGAATCATTAAGAAACAATTGTTTTTCGAGAAAATATGTTACGCGCCAGCGTACAAAAGAAAAGTATGGTTCACACTCCTACGTACCCTCAATTGTTCACATAGCTTTTTTTTTTTATCTCTCATTACTGGATAACAACTTGTCGAAGATATATATGGTCAAGATAAACAATCATGGCATTGCGTTTAAGAAGCTTGTTTGCAAATACGTGATTTCACGTTCAGTCCAACGGCACATTGAATATCTTCTACTATACCCTGAGCCAACCAATGAGTCGCTTCGGTTGACAGAAACTATGTGGTGGAAGCTCGTCGTATGTGTGTGTGTGTGTATATATATATATATGTGTGTGTGTGTGTGTGTGTGTGTGTGTGTGGAGGCGCAATGGCCCAATGGTTAGGGCAGCAGACTCGCGGTCATAGGATTGCAGTTTCGATTCCCAGACCGAGCGTTGTGAGTGTTTATTGAGCGAAAATACCTAAAGCTCCACGAGGCTCCGGCAGGGGATGGTGGCGAACTCTACTGTACTCTTTCACCACAACTTTCTCTCACTCTTGCTTCCTGTTTCTGTTGTGCCTGTAATTCAAAGGGTCAGCCTTGTCACACTATGTCACGCTGAATATCCCCGAGAACTACGTTAAGGGTACACGTGTCTGTGGAGTGCTCAGCCACTTGCACGTTAATTTCACGAGCAGGCTGTTCCGTTGATCGGATCAACTGGAGCCCTCGACATCGTAAGCGACGGACTGCCAACAACAACAGCGACCCTAATGATGTCCCAACTCAAATCAAATTTAACATTGTCGTCCTTGAGATCCCAAATCTTCGTGGCTAGAGTTCTGCCAGCCCTATGTCTTAATTCAAAGGAAGAATAGTGGTTAGGTAAGCGCTTCTTGAGATTACGGAGCAGCCGATATAAGTACACATTTGTTAACCACATTTACTGCTAGACATCGACCTGAAAGCGGACATGATATTTTGTCTAAACAATTGCACCCAATATTTTGTAAGACTTGAAATTTATTATTACGGATACGCAATCCAACGTTATTATGGTGTAATAGTTCAAGCTCACGCGAGTTACTGGTGTTCGCATGGTTGTTACTGGGGGGGGGGTCTATGTTACCAGGATCAATACTATTCTAATCGGTTGCCAAGTCCAGGGTCGGAGAATGTTGGCATTGAACATTGTCGTAAGAGATTTGGTTTTCAGATAGTGACACTTGAAGGTCGTGAGTGGGTGGTATAACGGAAAAATGTCCAGCACAGGTGTTAGCCTTCTGTGCGTCGAGCATGAATGGGAGTAGGGTGGGTGGTCAATACAGCTAGTGGAGAGTGTATTAGGATTGTAGGGAGTGGTATGGTGCAAGCTTAAGCTAGCGGTAGTTGTGGCAGAGTTGTTACTGTTGCTACCCCCGTTTAATGGCAGGTTTTGTTGCTTTGTTTATGTCCCCTAGGTGGTTACATCCCCTAGGCAGTCTTTTTTAAAATTTTTATCAGCAAAAGAGACCGATAGAATAAGTACCAGAATTTAAAACAAAATATATACCAGGGTCGATTTCTTCAACTATAAACCTTTCAAAGCAGTGCCCCAGCATGGCAGCTGATGAAAGATTTGAAACAAGTAAAAGAGAATCTATCGGAAACCCGTGGGGAAAAAATTACAAAGATATTCTTTTCTACCCTAGGCACAAGGCCCGAAATTTTGGGGTAGGGGGGCCAGTCGATTAGATCGATCCCAGCATGCAGCTGGTACTTAATTTATCGACCCCGAAAGGATGAAAGGCAAAGTCGACCTCGGCGGAATTTGAACTCAGAACGTAAAGACAGACAAAATACCACTAAGCATTTCGTCCGGCGTGCTAACGTTTCTTCCAGCTCGCCGCCTTAAAATTACAAAGATATTGTCGAAGCAATCTTGGAGGAAGTAACTGGAAACTATGGACGAATGTTAGAAGAAGCTTAATGACCGGAAGCATGGAGTGGCTGTCTGAAATTCCATGTGGTAAAAGTTGCCGTGAAAAAGCATCCCATTGGATTGAAATTCCAAGTATTGAGAGAATTTGAAACTGGTTAAGATCTGACGTATGTAGGCAGTTATTTAAAGTAGGTTACAATAATGGCTAGAACCATCAAGATAATGGTTGTGAAATATAAGTTTCTAACATGACGGCGTTATTCATGTCCGCAAACAGATGGTTCGTTCAAAGAGTAAATTTCTGGTAAAAGTAAAAGTAGGAAACATACTTGCTCTCTCTCTCTCTCTCTCTCTCTCTCTCTCTCTCTCTCTCTCTCTC
>NC_068981.1:33054428-33055749 GCF_001194135.2 Octopus bimaculoides
CTCTCTCTCTCTCTCTCTCTCTCTCTCTCTCTCTCTCTCTCTCTCTCTCTCTGTGTGTTCAACGAAGAGAAACACAACATGCCGTTGATCCAACTTACCATTACTGAGTAAGAAGCAAAGAGCGTCTTTAGACATTTACCACATGAAGGATAATTCAGAAATATTCACAGCTGGTAGGGAGTTGTTGTATAGGGTTAACAACGGCACAACCTAAAAAACATCTGTACCTCTGTTGAAGCTGTAAGTGCGTATACTGGGTTGTGTCATACTTTTTGTTTAGCAATGAAACGATATTGCCAAGAACATAACCTTCAGTTGGTGATTGATCATGCCCAAGGCAACTTCCATAATTCCAATGCCCTTCAGACCTGCCATCCCTGTCGAAGTAGTTTACCTACCACCAAACATCATTTCTGTACGCCAACCCATGTGTCAGAGTGTAATTTCGAATCTCAAGGCCTATTATTTCGACGCAGTTTCAAACAACTTTTGAAAAAAATAGGTTACTAATATAAACAATATGTCAGGAACTTGTGAAAAAAGATCTACCATATCAGGAAGGCCATATATGGTATTAAAGCAGTGTGGAACGAAGTAACGGAGAACTGAATAAAGAGAGTTTGGCGGGGAGGTAAAAAAAATTTGCCTCCAAACCACATGGTTCGGGGTTCAGTCCCACTGTGTGGCACTTTGGGCAAGTGTCTTCTCCTATAACCTCGGGTCGACCAAAGTCTTGTAGTAGACGGAAACTGAAAGAAGCCCGTCGGATATATGTACACCGCCTATTACAGGAGCAACGCTTGAAATTTGGGGAAGAGGTTAGTCGATATAATCCACCCCAGTACTTGAAATTCCGCAAGGTTCTAGTGATTCCGTCGCCTCGGCACTTTAATAATTGCTTCTAATATAGGTACTAGGACAGCAATTTCAAGAGGTAGGGTTTTGTTAATTAAATCGATCCCACTTCTTGACTGGTTTAACTTTATTTTATTGACTCCGAGGGTGGTGGTAGTGCCGTCGGTGGTGGTTGGGATGGCAGTGGCCGCGGCGGTAGTAAACCGGTTACGCTTTATGAACTTAATTAGCTCCTTTATTTGTCTCAGTCATTTGACTGCGGCCATGCTGGAGCACCGCTTTAGTCGAGCAAATCGACCCCAGGACTTATTCTTTGTAAGCTTAGTACTTATTCTATGGGTCTCTTTTGCCGAACCGCTAAGTTACGGGGGCGTAAACACACCAGCATCGGTCGTCAAGCGATGTTGGGGGGGGGGGTCAAACACAGACACACAAACATATACACACACACAAATGTATACATATA
>NC_068981.1:33056133-33057490 GCF_001194135.2 Octopus bimaculoides
TAAATATGCAATAATAATTTGATTATATTTACAATATTCGATTAAAGCATTGCTCATTTGTAATGGCTTTCCCGAAGGCTAGGCATCCGATCACCAGGGTAGACCCCTAACTTTTTCTTTCCCTTGTTTTTGGCTTCCACTTACCTGGTGCCAAACACTCCCAGCTTCCACGCCACAGGCTTCCATCTTCTTATGAATCTGTCTCGTGACAGATACCTCTTCTCCAGCCTGATCTTACTACTGAGGTGGTAACAAAAAACCTAAGCGAGCTACTTACCACATAGCCACTATTAATTATATATTTCCGGTCATCAATAATTTCAGTTATTCATCGGTGCATTTTTTCTACATTATTCTTTGTTAGATTTGAATTCATTTTCCTTTCGTTTAGAATATTTATATTCACAGAAAAAAGGTTGGGGCGGATATAGTTTTGACTGTTACATACTGTTGTTGTTGCTGTTTAGGACTATATGTCAGTCGTGATAGAATGCATATATTAAAGACGTTCCAACCATGACCATATTGTCTTTTTGTATAACAGTTTAACTGTTTAACTGAATTATATATATAAAAATATATCTCTATATCAGCTCACCTGGTTTCCTCTTATAGCCAGTCTTTACCGCGCAGACTTAGCCCTCGATTAAGATTTCGGAGTGTAACATCAAATCATCTGAGCTTTACTAAGTGTTTTCTATATTGTTTAACTGAATACCTGTTTAACTGAATACCTGTTTAACTGAATACCTTTTTAAGTGATTTAAGGAAATTTACTTGCATAGCACACTTGCTGACTCCTATTGATGCTGCTGTTGTTGTTGATGTTGTTATTGTTTAAAACTCAGGTAGCCTTTATCGAGCAAACCAAGTAACATTGGTTCCATGTTCAATCCTACAGCACGGCACCTTGGGCAAATGTCTACTACCGTAGCTTAATGCTTCATAATTAAATACCATGTGAGTGGAATTTGGTAGGTGGACACTGTGCAAAAGTCACTTGTGTATGTAGGGTAAGGAGGTAGAGGAAAAGCTCATTGTAACCACGTGGTTTCGGATTCAGTTCCACTGAGTGGTAATTCGGGCAAGTATTTTCTACGATAGTCCGGGCCGACCGATGCCTTGTGAGTGAATTTGGTACACAGAAATTATGTGGAAACCCGTCGAGTGTGTATAAATATATATTTATGGGCTTGATTTATAATTCGCCATGATAGGTCGCTAGCCACTAAACCTTTTCTATTTTCTCTCCCTGTTTATTTCTGTGTTCCTTTCTGTTGAAGAGCGTAGGCTCGAAACGTAAAAGACTTTCTCACTTCCCGAGCGTTAAATTAATACATCTGTTTGCTGTTTACAC
>NC_068981.1:33058461-33059051 GCF_001194135.2 Octopus bimaculoides
TGTGTGTGTGTGTGTGTCTGCCGATCAGGTGTTTTTATGTCTGCCCCCTCCTCCCGCCACCGCTTGACAGTTGGTGTTGATTTGTTTACATTCCAGTAATTTAAGGATTCCGATCAACGTTAAAAATAAGAATATATATGAGGGGTGCTGAAAAATTTTCGCCTGGCTTTGGATCAAAGAAAATACAGGGGAATCAGTTATGATTTTATTGAACATATTCCCCTCTCAGATTCACACACTTATTGCAATGGTCCTTCAGTTTTTCTAGGCCTTGTAAAAGAACATGGAAGGTTGGGCCTCCAGCCAGGCCTTTCGCGAGACAATTAAAATCAGGAGCTTTTCAGCACCATCCCATAATGGGATCGATTTGTTAGACTGTAAATCTTACAAGGTGATGCCCCAGCATGACCGCAGTCTAATTATTGAAAGAAGTAGAAAGATGAAATACATATTCAGAAACTTATTATTATTATTATTATTATTATTATTATTATTATTATTATTATTATTATTACTCAGAAGTCAAACGTCTTAAATCGGTCAAGTATTTAATTTTAAAAGTTTTGAAATATGAAATAAATGTGAACAAG
>NC_068981.1:33059061-33062514 GCF_001194135.2 Octopus bimaculoides
ATTTTAAAAGTTTTGAAATATGAAATAAATGTGAACAAGAAGTTTCTTTTAAGTTTGCTCTCACAATCCTCACCACAGCTCTCATACACACACACACACACACACACACACACAGTGGAAATTAAAAACTTTCGATTTTGAAACTGCTCTGGAAAGGTAACGTTTCGCCCTCTACGTCCTCTACTATCCTCATTAAACACTACATTTATTTACTTGTCACCAACAATTGATGTATCTCCCTTCCTCTTTCAGTTTTGCTAATATCCTCAACTTCGCAGAATGACAGCTTCTATTCAGACTATATAATATGTGTAAGTTCGTATGTGTGAGAGCGAACGAATAAGCATGCGAAATGTTATAAATAGCAATTCAAAAAAAAAAACTTGATCGGCGGATTTTCCTGACACGTCATTATGTACGTCAGCACCGGATGGCAAGTAAAACAGTCAGTCACAAGAGAAGTTATAGCATTTGAGTGTACAGGAGAGATCGGCTGCACATATTATCTACTTCCTTCCCATTCAACAGTTGATTCATCTACCCTGAATACTACGATAAACAAAATCACTTTATGTTGCCGGCTTACGAGTAGTAATCTTTTTTTTATTTTATAACCGAGATAATATATCATACCAAATGGATACCTTCATGAGTTTATTCCAAGTTAAATTTCAAACAAACGATGTACTTGTCGTATCCGCGACTATAAATTTATGCGCGGTTTTACTTTTTTTTCTATTAAAATGTTTAACCCTTTGTCGGAATACAAACGAAGTGACATGTTATAATGAAACTCCGACGGTACGAATGCTCCAATTGGCCATACTGTAAGTAGTTTAAAACTTCTCAACTATTCTGATACTTTCGTTTTATTGAGTTCTTCTATAAGAAATTACTATAACCATTACACTGATTCCAGACCCGGTTAAATGTGTACAAGACATGCACTGACTTATACTCGATCATTCATACTCTAACCCTAATTTTTTAAAACCTATTTTGTTAATAGGAGGGGGGAAAATTCCAAATGGAAAATAAGTTGTTTGATTCTTTTGCACTTGCAAGAATACACAGAATTAAAAAACACAGAAAAAAGAAGTTACGAGGAAATAATACATATTTTTGAGTGTACAGCGGAATCAACCAACTTATTTTCCACAATTTCTGTTTCGGAGCTAAAACACCGAAATATCCAAGAAGTTTCTGATGGGTACATAATCTAGTGTATTAACAGAAGTGTTCCCCCGCCCTCACCACCACACACACTACTTTGATTCCCTGTGACTTTATTAGAAATGCATACTTTCCAATGAAAATTTCCATATATACATTTTAGATTATACCAAGAAAAGTTGTAATTGGCGGGGAGTGGTGTGACCGGATAATCCCCCTAATTTAAACTCCCGCTCCTCCACTTTCACAGAATCGTAATCTACCCCAACTATAACGAATCGATGGAAAATTTAATTAAAAATATGCATTTTTAAGAAAGTTACGAGGAAACTTGTGGAGGGAGCACACTTCTGTAGTTATGCCCATAAACCGGAACCATTTTAATTCATTGAAAATGAAAGATCTAGAAGCGGAGACAGTTTTGTTCTTTTTTTTTTTTTGTTTTTTTAATATTGTTATCCCTTTAATCATAAGTGAGGTGAGTTCTGGTATTGTGTCTCCCCTGAAAACTGGCAGCAACACAGACTGTCAGGGTATATAGCTATTGATTGTATCGTTATGTAATGCGAATTTACTACCATTATCGCTAGACTGACTTCATCTTTCACCTTTCTGCGCCAGATGATATATGTAATTTCTTTAAATTTGATCTTTCCTGCTCGTCCCTTATAAATTCGTGGTTATGTTGCCTATGGGAAAAATCAATGATGGACTTTCAGAGTAGCTGACCCCATATACGTTTCTTTCGGGATTCTTAGAAATGTTATAGAGATCCTTTTTTGTTTTTTGGTTTTTTTTAATGATTAAGCGTTTTTTAATGATTAAGCGTTTTGCCACAACCCCACTCCCATCATCAAACAATTTTCATCATCATCATCATGAAAAAAATAAGTACGTAGGTGTCGATTCGTTCGACTAAAATTCTTCAAGGCAGTGCCCCAGTATGGCCACAGTAATCACTGAAAGCAAAGATAAAAGATCCCTATCAACGGAGCCGTCTTCATCGTCGTTGACCAAACCTATTCAAACAGATCGATATTCACGCTGCGACAGTTTAATCTTTTTCCTTTATTTTGTATTCCTGTATATTTTTTAATCCTATTTTGCCGAAATACCGTTCCCCAGAATGTAGATTATGTAATGTTGATCTTCAACTGAACCTCCCCCCCCCCCTTATTTATTAATTTTTTTTTTACGGAATCCCACGTTTTAGGCTATGGAGATTCCGATTCTGAAAAAAAATTGTTTGAAAAATTTCAATCCCCACCCACCCACCAAGCAGGCTATTTACATACTAGAAATAACAGCCAAATCTCACAAAACTAGTGTTAGGGTTAGGGTTAGGGTCAGGGTTACGGTTAGGGTCAGGGTTAGGGTTAGGGTTTGAGTTAGGGTTAGGTTTACCGTGTGGATCTATATAAAAACCGGGAGGGGGGGAATCGAAATTTTGAAATTGAGATTTTTGAAAATTTTTTTTCAGGATCGGAATCTCCATAGCCTAAAACGTGGGATTCCGTAAAAAAAAAAAAAATAATAATAAGTGGGGAAAGGTTCAGATTACATATAGTCCATCTGGACCTTCAAACCTATAGATAACGAAAAGTTTAAAATGCTAAAATTACGGCAGTTAGTGTCAATAAAACCGGAGCGAATTGGATACAAAGATCCGAAACTCCTCCGAAAGAAAATACGTATTTTTTATTTCTCTTAAGTTTATCAACATATTTGTATTCTAAACTCAGCAAAGTTTCATTAAAAAATACGGATGTTCTAGAATGTTATGAAGAAACAAACGCAAATCTATTGTTAGGTGTGGTTTCCGTGCGTGTCCCGTTAATCGTTATGCTGACACAAATATCGTGTGGCGAAATGACTTCTGCGTTTAATTGACATCAGCGACTAACGATATAATTGCAACATTACGTATATACGTAACGTAACTGAAATTAAATAGGACAGCAATAGTTCCTGGAAATTTAATATTTATCAGTAACTTGCCTGTTAATACTTAGATACGTTCTTTCTTTCTCTCCCATACATATACACACGTGTGTGTGTGTGTGTGTGTGTGTGTGATTGCACAAACAAAAAGTGATAAAAATTTAAGTGTAAATAACAGAAGTTTTGCTTTCCTCGAAACGTTTCTCTTTCTTTCTCTCTCCCTCTTCTCTCTCTCTCTCTCTCTCTCTCTCTCTCTCTCTCTCTCTCTCTCTCTCTCTCACACACACACACTTTCGTGCATATGTGTGTGCCTGTGTCTATTATTACTTTTAGTCATTG
>NC_068981.1:33063020-33064044 GCF_001194135.2 Octopus bimaculoides
GTTTGTTTTGGTTTTGTCGAGTTATATCGAAGGAACGCTGTATCTTCTTCTATAGCCTCGGGCAGACCAAAGCCTTGTGAGTGGATTTGGTAGACGGAAACTGAAAGAAGCCCGTCGTGCATATATATGTGTGTGTGTGTATTTCTATGTTTGTGTTTGTTCCCCCGCCATCACTTGACAGCCGATGTTGGTGCGTTTACGTCTCCGTAACTTAGCGGTTCGGCACAGACACCTATAGAAAAAGTACTAGACTTACAAAGAATAAGTCCTGGGGTCGATTTGTTCAACTAAAAGGTGGTGCTCTAGTAAGGCCGCAATCAAATTACTGAAACAAGTAAAAGAATAAAAGAATATATAGATTCGGCAGTCTTCCACACAGTTTCTGTCTATCAAATTCATTCAAAATGCACAGGTCCGTCCTGGGCTATATAGAAAGCACTTGCCCAGGGTACCGCGCTGTGAAACTGAACCTGAAACTACTTGGTTAGAAAACGAGTTCCTGAATCACACGTGTATAAATGTACTGGTGAATTAACGCTTTAATGAAATTGTGGGTATGAAAAAAAATCGGGGCTAATGCAGTTTCATACCTCTCCTTGAAAAATGCCTTTTTTTTTGAAAAAGTTTTTTCGGATCCCTACGTTTTAAATGTCGGAGATGACGAATATGCAAAAAAAAAAATCGAAATTAAATACAAAAACATTAAAGTGAAAAGAATTTGCGTTTTACTTCTGTTTGCCTTAAATAATCGTAAATAATAATATAATGTAAATTAAATATACACCACATCCCTATGTGAGCCATTTTATGAGAAACAAACATTAATATTAATAATTAATGTTATAAAGTTTAATAAGGGGATCAAATTTCACCCCCTCCCCCAATTTTAAGTTTTGAACTTTTTCATCCATTCATCTATCTGTCTATCTATTTATCCCAGTCCGTTTATTCATAAAATATGTTTATCAACTGAATGTGGCGGTCCAATTAGAAGACGGTGTTACTGTTGGTTTTAGCCCCAGGA
>NC_068981.1:33064468-33065626 GCF_001194135.2 Octopus bimaculoides
ATAAATTAAATACCAGTTACGCACTGGGGTCGAGGTAATCGACTTAATCCCTTTGTCTGTCCTTGTTTGTCCCCTCTATGTTTAACCCCTTGTGGGCAATAAAGAAATAAGAAACGTTAGCACGTCGGGCGAAATGCTTAGCGGTATTTCGTCTGTCTTTACGTTCTGAGTTCAAATTCTGCCGAGGTCGACTCTGCTTTCATCCTTTCGGGATCGATAAATTAAGTACCAGTTGCGTACTGGGATCGATCTAATCGAATGGCCACCCTCCCCACAAATTTCGGGCCTTGTGCCTAGAGTAGAAAAGAACTGACAATTAATAGAAAGTACGTGTTTCGAAAAAATATTTGTATGACAGAAAACATTCCAATCATGACCATCCAGTCTATTGCCAAAAAAAAAGGCTGTAATTTTTCAAATTTCAATTCAAATACAGACAAAACTAATGAAAGTTTAAAATAACATACCGAAGTTTTCTTCCCATCCACATAGTTCCGGGTTCAGTCTCATTGCGTGCCATCTTGGGGCAAGTCTCTTCGGCTATAAGTCTCGAACCGACCAAAGCCTTATGGGCAGATTTGGTAGATGGAAGCGTGTGTGTCTTTGTGTCCGCGTTTGCTCCCTATTGTCGCTTGACAACCAGTGTTGGGGTGCTTACGTCCCAGTAACTTAGCAGTTTGGTGAAAGAGACTGATAGAATAAGTACTGAGATATATTCGTCTAACTAAAATCCTTCAAAGTGGTGTCCTAGCATGGCCGCAGTCTAATCACTGAAACAAGTAAAAGAAGACTTGGCCTGTTTGGCCACATGCAGTCCATTAACCCCACTTTAACCCCAGTACCTTATTCTGGTCCTTATCAAGTGGTGAGTCTAATGAGTCTCCTATTGACGTAACTACTTAAGTGTACCCCCTCACCTACCCAAATGTTTGTTTTATTCTCTTATTTGTTTGTCATTTTATTGCAGCCATGCTGGAGCACCGCATTTAGTCGAGCAAATCGACCTCAGGACTTATTCGTTGTAAACCTAATACTTACTCTATCGGTCTCTTTCGCCGAACCTCTATGTTACGGGGACGTAAACACACCATCAGTTGTCAAACGATGATGGAGGGATAAGCACAGACACACAAATATATATATATATATATATATATA
>NC_068981.1:33066959-33073056 GCF_001194135.2 Octopus bimaculoides
CCATCTACCAAATATTTAGTAGGATTAGAATTTTGAATTTCAGTCTTCTGTTATCTGTCCTTCCACAATTCTAAACCTGCCAGATCCATTCTTTGCAGCAATAGAACAAGGTTTCTGAAAATGTGAACAGATTGCTTATATAGTAAGGCAAAGAAACAGTTTTTCTTTTTCGGTAGCTTGTAGATATCAGTTTCACATAGAAAAACTGCTTGATCTTTGAATATTCAACCAGCATATAATTATTTTTCTTTGAAGTTATGTCTAACTTAAAAGCAAAAAAAAAAAAAAATATGATTTAATCGAGCTAACCCACGTAGTAATTAAAACTATAAACGCAAGAACTTTTAATTCAAACATTAAAAGGAACTTTCTGTACACTTCTATTTGAAGAGAACATAAAAGTACACTCCTTTACATTTTAAATGCTTTTTCCTGATCCTTCTATTGTAAAGGACAATTCAATTTTATTTTATTTACGTACAGTTCAAGCTCTCCTGTCTTATCTGAGTAATTACTTCCAAAGTAATTACTTCTGGAGTGGGAGGGTTTTTTTTTTTCATACATGTAACTCTAAAATGAAGGCTTTTCTTTAAAAATGCTTTTAAGAACGTATAATCAAAGGATTTCAGCGCTTTTAGCAAACAGCTTAAATGATATCCGTTAAGCTGCTGCTGATGGTCATATATGTTTGATATACTTCTTTGCCTATGTCTCTTACATCTTGTGAGATCCCGTTGTTCCATGTTGCCTCTCGTTCTCGTAGGGTTGTACCTGTTAAAGGGGTCTTGGTTTATGATGGTTTTATTCTGTATACTATAACATTCATTGATATTGCGTGAATGTCTTTTATTGGGATTCTAATTGTGGCTAACGTAATATTTATTGAAGGGTTTTGTAGTTTAGGGACGCTTTGTTGCACATATATTATATTTTAACGTGCCACTTTACGAAAATATTTTAAGCTTTTTCTTTTTGCACGGGAGTGTGAGGAAGTAGACATGGTTGGATGGTAAAGAAGCTTGCTTCGCAACCATGTAATTTCGGTTCAGTGCGCGCCATCTTGGGCAAGTGTCTTCTACATATAACCCTGGGTCAACCAATGTTTTTTGAGCAAATTTGGTGAACAGAAACTATAATCATATATGTATATTTGTATTTGTCTCTCAACCTCCGTAACTTTGCAGTTCATCAAAAAAAAAACATTTTGGTCATACTGCATTCATACATATGCATGTGTTGTGTTGTGTGTGCATAAGTATGCACGCAAACGTACATATGATCGTGTCTGCGTACACGAATTCATATCCCGCTATATTTAGTCTCGCTTATATTGTAGCTTTTCCGGCAGGATGGAACCGATTGATCTGTTTTAGTGTCATTTAACAATTCACTAATATTCCTTTCTCATTTCAAAACCGTTGATAACAGTAGTGACTCGATATTTATTATTTGTAAAGAAAACTTGTGACTGGCAAAGCTTATTTACATAATAGTACTATTAGCACTATCAACCTCATCAATTTTACATGTTTTCCATATCGGCGTGAGTTGGATGAGTCGTCACGATCCGAGTCTTATTTGGAGTTACTATCCTCTGAGACGGCTTGGAGGATCACATTCCTCTCGCACATACCATTTTTGTACGGTTTCAGTGACTAGACATATTTTAAGATCAGAACTTATCTCCAGCTCCTGGCGGTCCAAACTGGATATGCAATCTATGTGGATATCTTTTCAAAACATTGTCTGGTTTAAAAAGTCACATCGGATGCCATGATGGTTTTAAAGTGTAGGTGGAGGAGTTGGTCAAACTCTGCATAAGGAATAGACAACCACCATATGTATGTATGTATGTATGTATCAGAGGTAGCAGAGCAGAGGCCAAAAATCTCTCTGACCTCGCACATCAGCAAATCATGGAACGAATAGTTAGAAGACTAAGCACCTTCCTTGAGGAAAATGACTTGCTGACTGACACCCAGCATGGTTTCCGACCACTAAGAAGCTGCCTAACTCAGCTCTTACAACATTGTGACTGCACCTCAGCCACTCAAATGTTGATGTAATATATCTCGACTTTGCAAAGGTCTTCGACTAAGTTGATCGTGGGATTATATATCACAAACTGCATGATCTCGGCATAGTCGGGAAATTGGGAAAATGACTGCATGTCTTTCTAAAAGATAGAAGTCAAGCAGTAGTAGACAATGGGGTCATCTCCAGTGACACGCAAATGGTGAGCGGTGTTCCACAAGCCATGTTTTGGGACCACTACTGTTTATAATGGTCCTCTCAGATATACCTTCAGCCACACAGAAAGCCACGATCACAAGTTATGCAGATGATACAGAAGTCTGACAGGTGATACAGAACCCTGAAGATGTTATGCACCTGCAACATGAGTTAGATGAAATATACAAGTGGGTTAAGACGAATAACATGCAGTTTAATTTTGAAAAGTTTCGAGCCTTATGCTATCGGCATGAAAAACTAAATACAATGCTAATAAAATACACTGGGCCTGGAGGGATTGCAATAAATGTTATCCCATCATCAGAGATGATATGAGAGAGTTAAATAGAAGGAAATGGTAGAGTTAAATATAAGAAGTTATTTTGGAAAGGGAGAGATATAGGGAGTTTAAAGGGAAATATGAGAATAAAGATAAAAATATATCTTTGATGTTGCAGTTGAAGTTGCATTATCCAAAGAAAGTGCTGTGTAGAATGGGTAAAGAGACTTCTTGTCCATGGTATATAAATTCCGATAGGAGTTCATATTTTTCTTATTACAAATAGATAGTGTGCAGATATTAATGCCATGTGCTGTTCATTCAAAGGGGTCTTGTAGTGTAAATGAAATTTTGAGAATATACTGGTAAGGGGGAGTAGATAGAGAGAAGGGAATAGGTATGTTAGAAGGAGGAAAATGGTATCGGTCAAAAGAATTGTGGGAGGAAAAAAGAAAGAAAGAATAGAAAATGAAAAACGGTGTGCTAGATGGTGAGGGGTGGGGAAAGGAGAGCTATCAGTAGGTAAAAGAAATAGGAGGGATAGAAGGAAGAAATGAGAATGTAAGGAAGGAATATGTGTGAGAAGTAGAAGGTGGGGGTGATATATTTGAAAGGCATAAAGGTGGAGAGATAGATAAAGAATGAGGTACGGGGGTGGGGTACTAAAAGTGAGTAGTAAACCTCAAAAAGCAAGGGAAGAATAAGACATTATGGTCAAGTTTCTATAAGTAGACTTAGGGAATTATTGTATTAGCTAATGTGAGATTGGGGGCTGATAAATCAGTGAGAGAAAGATATGTATATGGATATACGCTCACGCGCACACATATACATAAATGTGTATAAATACACTATTATTATTATATAGGGCCGCATACTCGCACACATACACCTATATATGTAACTATACACATAAGCATGAATATATATATATATATATATATATATATATATATATATATATATATATATATATATATATATATGCATACATACGCATATATGGGTACAGGACATCTCCAACAGTAAACAACATGAGATACGAAAACAAATCAGTTCAATACGCAAACAACGAGAGAAACAAATGGAAAACATGACAAGTAACATAAAAAAAAACGAGCCGTCATCAGTTGTTTGCTGTCCATTTACTCCTCATTTCGAGCATTGAACGACAATATGAGTCTTCGAAGACAGTTGCTCCCATAAGTACCAACATAGAATTTAGGATTTATGGAGGGTCAAAGTTGGGAACAAAAGCAGGATAATGGCGACGATGCGACTCTGTACTGTTTTTCTTCCCCATCGTTTTCTCTCTCATCTTTTCTCTAATTCCTTTTTGTCTCGCTTTCATCGTTTTCTATCTGTCTCTCTCTCTTTCTCTCTCTCTCTCTCTCTCTCTCTCTCCCTTTCTCTCTCCCTTTCTTTCCCTTGTTCTCTCTCTCGTTGCTCGCACGTGTCCATCATCCGTCTTTCTTTTCCTCACGTGATCATCTTTTCTTTCAGGACTGTCATAAGGACTGAACTATCCTGTCTCTCTCTCCTACCTTTTCTCTTGTCAGAGAAAATATTTCCCCAGCTTTCCCTATTTTACCCTCGTTCTGGTCTAACGACCCTCCATGTTTGTTTTCGTTCGGTTTTCTTGTAAGTCTCCACTGTCCTGTTTTTGTTCCCAACTTTGACACTCCATAAATCCTAAATTATATTTTGGTACTTATGGGAGCAATTGTCTTTGAAGACACATTGTCGTTCAGTGCTCGAAATGAGGAGCAGATAGACAGCCAACAACTGATGAAGGGTCGTTCTTTATGTTATTTATCCTGTTATTCATTTGTTTCTCTCGTTGTTTGCGTATGTGTGTATATATATATATATATATGTATGTATATATATATATGTATGTATATGTGTGTGTATGTATATGTGTGTGTATGTATATATATAATATATGTATATATGTACATATGTATGCATATATGTATGTATATACGTGTGTGTGTGTGTGTGTGTGTGTGTGTGTGTGTGTGTATGTGTGTGTGTAGCAATAAATCTTTAACACTAATGTTCGCCAGATTCCATTGAGCGAACATATAGAAATATGTGGTCAGAAAATGTTGCTTATTTTTTCTTTCCACAAACTCATGACACAAGTGAATTTGGAAGAAAGATAAAAAAAAGAAAAATGGTTTATTAAAATGTTCAAACCTATTCTGAACGGAAATAACAACAATAATATAACAACCAGTGAATGATGTGGGTTACAAAAATATCTTTAACATGTAAATATAAATACATTATAGAAAACTCCCACCAATTGAAATGTAAACGATCGAAACCAACTAAGTTTGCTCACTCATAAAACCATTACATGTAAACCGCAAACTAATTGATTAAAATAAAGGCAGGGTTTATGCCAGTAATATCGGTACGTCCTGCAAATCGTGGCATTTAAGCTGCATACTGATTGGTCAAAACCGTATTCGAAATATTCAGCTTGCTGGAGCCTTCTAAAAGGTATGAAATGGAAGAAGTCAGTCATTTTACTACAGTTGTCAAGAACTCAACTGTCATTTTGAAATCTGATGATTTCTACGAACGTATGAAAGCGCTAATGCAGCCTAACATTACAAAATATTTTTTCAATGTTTGATACACTTCAACATTGTAAAAGAATTGTTTTTAATACAATAATAAAAAGTGAGAAAACCAGACCATGTTGTAACTTTATTCAACTGATATATTATTCCATACACATTTACACAAATTTGGAACTGGTTAAAATTCTATTCATTTATTTGTGCAGCTGATGATGACACTGCGTTTGAATTGATGTAATGATTGCATTGTTGAATAAAATGGAGTTACTTGAAACGGTTGTACTACATGACTACTTGATTTCCTGTTACTTATTTTAATTACATATATGTATGTATGCATTTTAACTCTTATTTTCGTATAAGCGGTTCTAGTCAGCACCCTCTGTCACTTTTCTGACCTATATTAATTTTGCCTTCAGGTTCTAATTGCTAATAAGCCACCCTTTTAATTTGTTGTATACACGTTTACCGTTTTGAAAATCAGCACGTTTTAATCGGTTTTTCTTATAAGATTAAGAAAGGAAATTCGGTTTAACCCTAGTCCAATGGCTGAAAACTCATTAGCGACTCTTAACGCCGCTGATGAGTTTTCAGCCATTGGACTGTGGCCACTCTGGGGCAACGCCATGAAGGGTTTAGTCGAACAGATCGACCTAAGTACTTCTTTTAAGTTTTTGCCGAACCACACACACACACACACACACACACACACACACACACACACACAACACGCTTCCACACAGTTTCCATCTACCAAATTTACTCACAATTCATTGATTGGCTCAGATTTATAATAAAAGACACTTGTCCAAAGTGCCGCGCAGTGAAACTGAACCCGAAATCACTTCTGATACAAAGCTAGCCTGTTAACCATACAGCCATGCCTGCGCTTAATGGCGCCGACAACATTTTTTTCTTTCGATTTCCATTGTACTACTACGTCAAGATGTTTCTGAACCACTGGCGTTGATTAAGTCAAGAAGCATGCGTA
>NC_068981.1:33073572-33078407 GCF_001194135.2 Octopus bimaculoides
ATATATATATATATATATATATAGACTCGACTGAAGAGCGCTGTAGTTTGTTTGAAGCACTGTAGTACGGAAGATGCATCGTTAGAGGCTTCTCTCATTTCTTTTATTATAAACTCGACTAATATATTATTTACACCCAGTTGTTATTTGCACTGTTTCCGTATCCCTTCGTTCGACATTTTGCATTTGGTCCAGTCTGAACTCTCATCTGTATCTTATCTATAAAAGGCATCTATTATATAAGCCGTGTTTTTGACGTTCCCTTGCCTATTTTATATAAATGTGTGGGTGTGTGTGTAAATTTGACGTCATGAGAGTTTATAAGCTTTCGAGAAAACGTGGAATAATTCCTTTTTGGAACTGGTTTTCAAAGTACGCATAAAGCTATCAATAATAGCATGTGAATGTTATCTTATTTATAGCTTTATGCGTACTTCGAGCACCAATTCCAAAATATATCATGTGTTCGATTCGGAAATAAAGCGTGAGTAGATGCTTATTTACAAATCCGGAAATACTGAAATCGAATTATTCAGAAAATCATTTCTCTCTCTTTATCTCTTTCTCTCTTTCTCTCTCTCTCTCTCTCTCTCTCTTTCTCTCTCTCTCTGTAGTTCAAACACTCATATCGATGTTAATATATTTTGCATAATAATCTCAATTTTTGAAAACAAAAACGCAAACGTCATTGAATTGTCTAAAGTAACAAAGAATAAGGCTTCAAATATGTACCTTGTTTCAGTCATTGGACTAAGGCCATGCTGCAGCACCCCCTTGAAGAATTTAGTCGAACAAATGGACCGCATTCCTTATTTTTTATGTTTGGCACTTATCCTATCGATCTCTTTTACCGAATCGCTTTGTTACGGGGACATAAATAAATCAACACCGGTTGTCAAGCGATGGTGGGAAAGACGAACTCAACCAGGAAGACACACACAGTTTCCGTTTATCAAGTTCACTCTCATGTCATTAGTCGATCTGAAGCTATAAGGGATGACACTTGCCGAATGCACGTGTTTGCAGTGCTATCTCCTTAACTTTTATTTATTAATGAGTGATTAATAAAAAATTTCAAACAAAAGTGTAGTGGGTTCTTCGTCGGTTTCGACGACGTACATCCTGTTGTGTGGCCAACGGAAAACTTCCACGTGAAATTAACATTATGTAGATGTATGTTGTGCAGACACGGGTACTATTTCATGTAATTCTCAGGTGCGACGGTACAACATGGCTCTGGTACATTAAAAGTGTTTTGCTTTAATGCTATATTCCACTACAGAATATATTTATAGGTTTTAGCCAACACTATGTATACAAAATATGTGGAGGCACGTAGCATAGTGGTTAGGGTGTCCATGGTGTCGCCCTCATGATCGTAAGAGTGTGGTTTCAGTTGCTGTATTGGGCAAAACACTTCATTTCACGTTCCAGTTTAAATGAATAATCCTGCGATGGACCAGCTGCCCATCCATTGACTGGGGAATATATACGCGATAATACCCGGAAAACCAACCTTATAACCCTATGGCTCAGGAAGGACCTTTGTTTTTTTGTTTTTTTTGTTCTTTGTTTTTTGTTTATATATACAATTTAGGGTGCTATTTTGGCATGCGGTATACAAGCGTATTTAGTCTACGCTTTAATATGAACTGATGTAGTTTAGTGTTAGGGTTAGATTGTACGCTAGTGTATATGGCCAAGGACACCGCACGCTAAGATGGCATCCACCATAGTCAAGAAGCTCTTTACATTTTGTTGCTCGGCGTCCCCCCTTTCACGGTGTTGTATTTTGCAAATATCCCTTTTGAATAATAATAATAATAATAATAATAATAATAAATAATGCTTTCTACAAGGGGCACAAGGCCTGAAATTTGGGTGAGAGGGATAGTCGGATTACATCGACCCCAGTGTTTCACTGGTACTTAATTTATCGACCCCAAAAGGATGAAAGGCAAAGTCGACCTTGGCGGAATTTGACCTCAGAACGTAGCGACGGGTAAAAATACTGCTAAGCATTTCGTCCAGCGTGCTAACGATTCTGCCAGCTCGTCCCATTGATGATGATGATGATGATGATGATGATAACAAAACAAAAAAACAAGCGGCCTGAGAAAATTTTAATCAATCAAATTTTGCCCATTGATTTCTTATTTCTTATAGTACCCCATGCAGTACCTCATTTTTATATATTTTATATATTTCATAGGCTTGGCTGTGTGGTTAAAGAAGCTCAGTTTGCAACCATGTGGTTTCGGCTTCAGTCCCACTGCACGGCAGGAAACTGTGTGTGTTTGTCCCCCAACTGGTCATAGTTTGTTTACGTGCTCATAACTGAGTTGTTCAGTAAAAGAGTACGATAGACTAAGTCCCAAACTTTACAACAAATACTAGGATCTATTTATTCGAGTAAACCTTATATGGCGCAGCCCCAGCATAGCTACATTCCAGTGACTGAAACAACTAAAAAACGTAACAGGTAAAAATGCTAAATAAAAAGAATAAGAAAGATAAGGAATTACATAATGAAATTCTATTTGATTATGGTTGAATGTCAGTCATGTTTCTGTTCACCGATAACATCATGACCTATTCTAATCCTTCCAAAGATTATTTAATAATTTTGCTTAAAGATCTGTCATGTGTTAACGTTTACATTTATTTTTAAGAAAAATCACCACCCATCTAAACACTGAGTACCTCCACCATACCTCACCAGAGAGCGCTATTGCGGATGTAAAATATTTTGTTTTTACGTGTGGTTAAGAAAAGCTCGATTTGCAGCCATGTGGTTTCGAGTTGTTTCATTATGCAGCACCGAGCTAACCAATGCCTTGTGAGTGAATTTGATAGGCAGAAACTGTGTAGAAGGCGGCGAGCTGGCAAAAACGTTAGCACGCCGGGCGAAATGCTTAGCGGTATTTCGTTTGTCTTTAACGTTCTGAGTTCAAATCCCGCCGAGGTCGACTTTGTCTTTCATCCTTTCGGGGTCGATAGATTAAGTACCAGTTACGCAATGGAGGAGATGTAATCGATTTACTCCCTTTGTCTATCCTTGTTTGTCCCCTCTATGTTTAACCCCTTGTGGGCAATAAAGAAATAAGAAACTGTGTAGGAGCACAACACGCGCTCGGGCGTGTGTTTCTGTAAATGCCAGATTTTAAAAAATGCAGTACTTAAGTACTTGGAGTGATTTGTTCGACAAAACTCTTCAAGGCAGTGCCCCAGCATGACCGCGGTCAGTAACTGAAACAAATAAAAGATAAACGATATCTTCGTGGACAGAAAAAAAAACAGATATCGACTGGATTAGTTTTTGTCCTGTTAAATTTGTCCTGTTCACAGAGACACTATAAATCCGGTATTACTAATGGATTAATTAAATCAGATACTGATTCCATTGATAATGCATTCTAGGCACATAGGTTGGCTAACAAGTAGCCGGTGCTTTAACAGTGTTTTGTTACAGATTGCTGTCCTGTACTGAAGATTTCAGCCAAAAAGGTGACTCGGTTACTGATGGCATCCCAACTTAGTATTGAAACTAGTCCCAGAGATAAGCTTTTTTCTTTTTTTTTTCACTGTTCACCAAGATACCGTCTTTTATTTTTTACTTGTTTTAGTCATTGGAGGGTTTTAGTCGAACAAATCAACCCTCAGTACTAATTTTTTAAAGTCAAGTACTTACCCTATCGGCTTTTTTGCCGAAGCGCTGTTGTGAGGATGTAAACAAACCAACACCGGTTGTCAAGCGTTGGCGCGGACACGTACGCACGCACACACACACACACACACACACACACACACACACACACACACACACACATACACACACAAATGATGGGCTTCTACATAGTTTCCGATTACCAAATTCATTCATAATGCATTGATTGGTTGACCCAGGATTATTGAGAAGACATTTGCCCTAGGTGCCGCGTAGTGAGATTGAGCCCGAAACCAATTGATTTCAAAGCGAACTTTTTAACTACACAACCATACCTGCACCTACAGCACAAGTATTTTCTTTATCGCCCCCTGGAAGGATAAGAAAAAGCTATGTTATCCTCGGTGGGTTTGAACTCAGGTCGCAGAGAGTCGAGACTCTTAACTGACTGTCACTTCACCGTCTACAAGGACTATTGTTTGATCCACGAGAGGAGTGATGACCCCCCAAGTACTAGTTTTGTGAGTAACTCGCAGGATTTCTTGTTTGTTACTTATAAAAAAAAATCTGGTAAAGTCAATACTAGACAAACAATACAACTTTACTAAGTATAGACTTAATAAGATTACGTATTTTGTGACTGAAGATAAAGAAGAAGAAAACATTATGAAATAAACATATTTAATGTGTTTTAATCTGTTTCCTTAGACAATTATATACGTTCGTATGGGTATTTTAGTGTTACTGTATTTGCCCCCTCTTTTTTAAAGAGTAGGACATAATTTGGTGGGTGTTTGGTTGCTATTTTTAGCGGATTGACTGACCAGTTTTGTTGACTCGAACGTCTGAGGTTGTTATTAATAGCGAGATAAAGGACAAGCGAAGAGCAGGATTTAAGGAGAAAGAAAGAAAGAAACCCGGATGAATTACATCATGTAATTTTCAGCCAATCCCATTTAGCTTCCTAGAAACTTGAATACCACAAATCATTTTCATACATCAGTTAATATTTCTCACAGTATGTATACACATCCGCCTTTGCTGTACTTAATTAAAACAGCAAATCAAAAAGTTGTCAAGGTCAGATGATAGACTCCTGCTCTTTAAAGAAACCAACAATAGAGTGAGTGAGTGTGTGTGTGTGTGTGTGTGTGTGTGTGTGTGTGTG
>NC_068981.1:33080226-33091300 GCF_001194135.2 Octopus bimaculoides
ATATATATATATATATATATATATATATATATATATATATATAGAAAAAGCTTAATAGCTTTACTTGAACCATTTGGTTTCATTTTGTTGGGCAAACAAACATAATTTCTCTTTTATATACATAGATTATACACACACACAACATTTATAGTTTTCGTAAGACAATAAAGTATGGAACGAAATCGCTGCCATAATATATTATAGATATAGTAATAATATATATAGGTTCAGGCGTGACTGTGTGATAAGAAGTTTTCTTCTTACTACATGGTTCCGGATTCACTCCCACAGCATGGCCCAAGGTGCCACGCTGTGGGACTCAATCCGGAACCATATAGGTGCCACGCTGTGGGAGATGATAATCTTCTGCTATAGCCTCGGGCCAACCAAGGCCTTGTGAGTGGATTTGGTTGACGGAAACTGAAAGAAGCCTGTCGTATATGTGTATATAAGCATATACATGGGTATATGCGTCTATGTGTCCCTTACCACAGCTTAACACCGGTGCTGGTGTGTTTACGTCCTCGTAGCTTAGCAGTTCGGCGTAAGAGACCAATGGAATAAGTACCAGGCTTAAAATTAAATACTGGGGTTGATCCATTCGGCTGAAATTCTTCAAGACGATGCCCCAACATATTTGCAGTCTAATGATTGAAACAAGTAAAAGAATAAAAATATGCTCGTACATAAGTCGACTTATTGCCAAATACATATTGAAAAATTAAGTGTGTGTTTGTGTGTGTGTGTGATGGATATATTTTAGAATTCACTGGTCAGTGAGTTCAGTTGCTGTGAGTAGAAAATCTCGATAGCTTTAATTAGCGAAGGGCAACTGCAGATTTAATTAACTGTAACCACCCTCCGAAATGTGTGGCCGTATGGCATAAGAAATTATAGGCATATCTGGGTGATTGAAAAATTCACTTTGCTACCACATGATTTGGGGTTCAGTTCCAATGCGTGGTATCCTGGACAAGTGTCATCTACTACAGTCTGGGATTGACCGATGCCTTGCGTATGATTTTGGTAGAAAGAAACTGAAGAAACCTGTAGTGTGTGTATTTGTATCCCCATTCCCGCTTGACAACTAATATCGATCTGTATACGTCCCCATAACTCAACAGTTCGGCAAAAGTGACCGATAGATTACAGGACCTAGAAAATAAGTACTAAAGTCGATTTGTTCGACTAAAACCCTCTATGCTATAGCATGGCCGCAGCCCAGTTTTTTTTTTATGGGTAAGGAATAGCAGTAACAGACAAAGTGTTCTTATATAATTCTGAGTCAAAATCCCTTTTAAGTAGTCCATAAAAATGCGTACTAGTCAAGTACAGGAGTCGATTACCGGCCAATTATTGAACTAAACTTTGTGAAGATAGGAAATTGACTCAAAGCATCCAATGTGACCGTTACTAAAACGGCGGCGGGTATGATATACCATAGATTTGGCTGCTATTCCTAGCCGGTTGTATGACCACGTAGAAGCCTCTCAGTAAGTCAAGAAATATTCTTTGATGCGTGCCTTCTGTCTGTCTCTGAGTGTGGCTTCCAAGTTACTTCTCTCATTGAGTGAGAAGTCGTACTCAGTTGCATTTTCACAATTCCATGTGTAGAAAGACTTACTAACAAAGAAAACCTTTGTTATTTTTGTTTTCAATTTCCTTTTTACGTCTTTTATGACCCGTTGTTTACAACACCTGTTCATTAAATCTGGTTAGCTAGAATCGTTAGAGCATCAAATAAAATCCTTGATCAATTTAGTGACGGTCTATATATATTGGGTTCAAATCCCGCTGAAATCTACTTTGCCTTCTATCTTTCCGGAGTCGATTAAATAGGTCCAGCAAACTACCCAGATTGCTATATACTCTCCCAAAATGTAGTACTTTGTATCAATGTTATATATTAATACTATGTAGTCTGTTTAGGGATAGATAATATAAAAATGAATTCGTCTTTTAGATCGAATTTACGCTAATTTCATTAAGAAAATTGTTCTTCCTGGATTAATACTTACCAGCCAATAAGATCACAGCATATCAATTCGGTTGAGTAACTAACCACAGACGAGTCGACCATCTGCATCTTGCTTTTGGCACTGTAATATGAATCTAAATTACGTGATTTGCATTTCACGTAGTGGAAAATAGACGCATCTCACTGTTGTAAATAGCGACAACACTCGAAAATTAACTCGCGCTTGCAGTGCTGATTTTCAACTTCCTCAATGGTTAAAAAGTGGAGAGATGATATGAGTTCTGCCAAGCAGAGTATGTTCTTGGATGCGTTGCCGACGAATTTATTCAGAGACATGATCACCTACTTCTCTCGTTTTCTTTAAATGCAACGAAATCAATCAGGCTCTCAGCTGAGAACTTATGCCTAGAAGGAAGCATGAGCGTTATTTTCGAGCAAGACAGCTATATATTAACAGTATCGTTTTTCAGTCTTTTGACATGCATTTCAACAAAGAGAAAACATGACTCATGATATCGTTAAAATATTTAACTTTTAAAGTCTTTCTAAAATTATCTCTCTCTCTCTCTCTCTCTCTCTCTCTCTCTCTCTCTCTCTCTCTCTCTCTCTCTCTCTCTCTCTCTCTCTCTCTCTCTCCCACCTCGCTCCCGCTTTTTATTTTTTTAATTTTTTTTATTCCATGTCGACTCTGGCTGAACAGATATGATCACCAGCCTTCCAGCTGTTTCCACTCGTTTTATTCTTCTCGATATAGTGTGTCAATTACGACTTTTGTACCAAAGTTTTATTTTTCTTTTCTTTTCACTTGGACTTCCTTTTTATGACTGCAATGTGGTTTTAACGGAAATACGTCTGCTATTCCTTGTTTATCGGATGATCACACAGTTTCTGCTTTGGCTTCAATAACACACAATAAAATGGGATCTCAGATTCGGTTTCCCGCTTAACAAAGTGGCAAACACTTAAGTTACGACGCTCCCTTTTAATTATATTAATACTACTTACCTTATTGATACCTCAATGGATTTCATTAAACAATTATAGAGATGACAACTAAATTATGTATTTCCTCGAAAACTTTAGTTTCTGCGAACTCACTGGTTCCTGAGTCAGCAAAAGTGTCTGTACATGGCTTTTTCTCAAATCGCACATTCATGTCGTAAGAAAAGAGGCAATGGACGGCCTTTTATTTGTTACGTTTTTCAGTCATTGGACTACAAGGAGCACCACCTTTAACGGTTTAGTCGAACAAATCGTTTCTCAATAGGTCTTTCTTTTTTTTTTATTCAAACCTGGTAGTTTCTCTAACCTAGTCTTTTGTTGAACCAATAAGTTAAGGGACGTAAAGAAACCAGCAGCGGTTGTCAAGGGGTGAGGACAAGCACACACCTGCACATTTACGGCGGGCTTCCACTATCCGGGTCCCTAATTCACTCACGAGGCATAGGTCGGTCCGGGGCTATAGTAGAAGACACTTGCCTAAGGTGCCGCACTGTGGGACTGAATCTAAAACCACGTGACTTCAAAGTGAACTCCTTAACCAGACGGCCATTATCCAATACAAGAAATACCTAGAATAAGCGGCAGGCAAGCATAAATTTTACATATGATTCCTAATTTGTCTTTAACAGCTGTTTCAATGAAATATAAACATTTATATAATTACATAATATACATAATTTAAATGTTATTCCAGCTATGATTTAGAGTTTAACGATGTGTTAATAATTAAGTTCTTAAATACCGTAGATATATTTTTACACATCACTTCGGTATATGAAAGATAGGTAAAAGAAAGAGGTAGACAGATAAATAGATTCGCCATGATAGATCGCTAACCATTACACACATTTGTTTTTCTCTCCTTGTTTCTTTCTGTGTTCCTTTCTGTGGAAGAGCGTAGGCTCGAAACGTTAAAAACTTTTTCAATTCCTAAGCGTTATACTAATACATCTGTTTGTTTTCTACACCACCTGTCTTCGTCTGTTGTTTTTTTTTTTGTGAATTCTCCCTATAGATAGATAGATAGATAGATAGAGAGACAGAGAGACAGAGAGAGAGAGACAGAGGGAGAGACAGACAGACAGACAGGTAAGCTAATCGGTACTGACACCACTTATAAGGATACTCTAAGAACAATTTGGAGTAGTTATATTTGACTCGATCGAAAATTCTGGTACCGTGTACTGCTTCTTAGCGTAACACGTAATAACTATGTGTGTGTGTTTAGATATGAGATTCGTCAGAATCAAGGTACTTTAATATTCAGGACACCAGAAAAGGGTCGTGTGTAGTAAATCAGCTTCAAATTACATCCTACCATGTTAGAGAGTGGTAATGAGAGAAATTGAATAATGTAGAGTTACAGACATTTATGCTAGAGAGAGAGAGACAGACAGAGAAGCTGATCGTAACAAGAATGACTTTCGCCATAGATTTGAACAATAAGGGTAGACTTGAGGTTCAGCGATAACTCGTCGACCACCAGTTCATTTGCTCTAAACACTGAATCATCGTCGCTATACTAATGAGACTTAATACTTCTAAACTAACATACAAATAAACATAAACATAAGATCCGGTTCAAGTCACAATCCCAAGTTTTGTAAATCCAACGAATTATTGAAATATTTTATGCGGTGTAGAAATGATATATCCGTTATGGAAATGACAGGCAACATTCGTGAAGATGTGGGTTGTGTATCCACAAGTTATTTCAATATCCGCCTGAACTTGCCCTATATCGTTGATGTTTTCAAAAATGTTGATGATAGCTGAATAAGATCGACAATTTAGATATCTATACGTATTCTTAAAGCAGAATGCTTACGCTATAAGACAATTACATGCTTACAAATAAAGGACCATTCCTAGCTCTAGGCATTTCCGGTAAAATAAAGGAGTGTTCTCTTTTCTAGATATCTCTTTTTAAATTTTGATTATCTCAAAATCTCTTGAGAATAATACAGGTTCGGTTTCGCTTCTCGTTGTTTACACTGGGGCCGTTATACTTTTGTGTCTAACCCCAAATTCACGCATTTATCGCAGCGTCTGGTCAATCCTTACCAGAATGCAGCCTTCTGAAATTCCCTCCTTGCTCATAGCCTTTTCGCAGGTGTTGATTGACAAAGGTTCAAGTGGAAAAGAAATCTTATTGGTCAATGAGGGCTTGCGAAAGCCATAGGCTCAGCCCCATCCTCCAGCAAGCAAGAAGCAACAAAAACAAGACTACACCCAGCCTGACATGAGAAGTGGTTGGCAATTAGACAACAATAACTACGGTTCCCACGACATTTCTATTCACTTTTCGTTATTAAGTAGAAATAATGGGTTTTCCGAACATATTTTTAACCACTTGTTTAACTATTTTATTTATTAGTTTGGCTCGTGGGATTTTTTTTATTTTCAAGTCTTAAGATGTTTTCAAGTTTTTTAATGCATACCATCAATTTTATTTCTATGTAGTCTTGTAATTTGTTCGGTGTATAATTAATCTCTCTCCACCCCATCAACATTTTAGTCAAATTATTGTATCAATTTCAAAATGCAAGAGAATCTTTAAATCTATATAGAAAAAAGTGTTATATCATCTTATTTTGTGTATCAAATCATATTATATTGTATCGTTATATTATATTATATTATATTATATCATATATTTTCTTTTTATAATTTCAGAATAACAGAACAAATTCTAATATGGGTTGGAGTGATTCTAGCAATCTGGTGCTTGACTGCAACGGATGTTTTACAATATCCACTGTTTTTTCCTGAAGGAGTACACATATCCAAAGTTCTTAAAATGACGTACAATTTCAGCATAGGCAAATATTTCTATCTTTGCTTTGTACGGATTTTTTCTATGAAAGACAGGTATCCAGCAGTACTTATTCACCATTTCGTCGCACTCAGCACTTACATTGTGATCAACGGATTTGAACAAAACATGTTTGCCGGTTTGCTTGGTCCCTTTATGGAAACAACTTCGTCGCCGGTTATACTTTTAAAAATTGCAAATAAACTTAATCGTTCAGAAACGAAGTCAAAATCAAGCTTCAAATTGCATTTCATAGAGTTGGTCGCTATGGTTTTACTTCGAGGAGTCTGTCCAATTGTTAGTTTCATTTATATTTATAACAAACAGCACATCTTTGCTATGGAAAGTATTCCTCTTGCGTTCTTCTTTTTGTCAATCGTTTTCTTTGGAATTATCAATACATGGCTTATTTTTAGATTGGCTTTCAATTTACGCTTTGTATGGCAGCTGAATAAATCACAAAGCAGACCACCAGTTTTATCCAACGATAAACATTCTTTCTACTTGAATATCCTTTCATATTTACACATAAAATGCGACAAAAATAAGCACTCAAAATGCATGACATCCCAAAACCCTAAATCTATTTTGAAGAACAATTCGGTATCTACTGTTCCAAAAGTATCCGGTGAAAAAAGTAATAAAGCTATCCAATTTCACCATAATGATTTTAGTACGTCTACAGATACTAACAGAGTTAAAAACACGGGCATCAGTGAAAGTAAAGATCTGTATCATTTAAATGCATACAAGACTGAACAGTTTAACAAAGAAACAGTTTGAACTTCCACAATTAAAATACCGGTAGTCTTTGACAACCAAAATAAAAGCTTCAGTGCCATACCATTTAAATCATTTGTAAATTTCATATACGTTGTTCAAAATACAGAAATTGTTGTACTCTGTTAACACTTATACTTTTATTATTTTATTTTAAATGTTCTAAAAGATTATTTATGAAGAAAAAATATTTTTTTATTCTAAACTGTCGTTTTTGTTATTCTTTTATTTGTTAGAGGAGAATGACCGAATGTTTTTGTGTGAAGATATCGCTCAATCGGTCTTTTCTTTAATGTATGTTAAGTGTCGATATCCATAATGCTGGGAACATAAAAACAAAACGAATAGGAAAAAATTATTCTGTGTGGGGAGAAAAAGCAATATAAATGGTAAAAGATTTGTCTGTACAAACTAATTCATTGAAGGCAAGGTTTCGATTTTAAAATTTAATACATTTTCGTAGATTGTATAATTCACAGAGAAAACTGGGAAGATTACAGTCTTACTCTTTTACTTGTTTCAGTCATTTGACTGTGGCCATGCTGGAGCAACGCCTTTAGCCGAACAAATCGACCCAGGACTTATTCTGCCGAACCGCTAAGTTACGGGGACGTTAACACACCAGCAGCGGTTGTCAAGCGATGTTGGGGGGACAAACACGGGGACACACACACACACACACACATATATATATATATATATATATATATATATATATATATATATATATACGATGGGCTTCTTTCAGTTTCCGTCTACCAAATCCACTCACAAGGCTTTGGTCGGCCCGAGGCTACAGTAGAAGAAACCTGCCCAAGGTGCCACGCAGTGGGACCGAACCCGGAACCATGTGGTTCATAAGCAAGCTACTTACCACACAGCCATTCCTACGCCTTCTTAGCATTTACACATGATCGCATAAATCAGAAAAATCTAGACGTATCGATGGGAATTGTTCGTGTTACTTGGAACAACACCAATCCAGTTTTTCAAGGGAGCGCTGTTGAAATTGAGAACTGAAAAGGCATTGCAAGTAAATCTATTCCCTGCTATTCTATATAGTGTCAATGAAAGTTGAAAACCCTTGTTATTGAGAAATATTCCGATACATCAAGGCACAGAAATGGGCTTTCTATTAAGTGACACTTTGGGCAGAATGTCTTCTAGCATAGCCATTGGTTGAGCAATACTTTGTGGATGGAATCTATTATACTGAAACTGTGAGGAAACCCATCTTCTGTGTGTGTGTAAGTGTGTATCGCTAGTGTATATGAATGAATGATATACACATCGTCTGCAAAATTGAAAACATTGGTGCTTTGTGGATGATATCTTTTGAGAGAGTCTGCACTAAGGTACAAATTCTTCTCTATCACTCTTATCGCCAGAAATCTTGTTAGGCTTGTTGAAAATCTGAAACTAACGACGCTATTGTTCGCAAACTGTGATATAAAATGAATGTGGAAGATAATTTCGGTCTTATTAGCCCTCATCAGAAAAGTGATAACTTCAACGTACATGACGAAGTGGTGATGAGAGAACCACTAAGCACTTGTACATTTTTTACTGTTAAAAATCTCATTTTTATCTAGAATAAAAAATAAATGAACGTTGCAAGATTCATGTTTTTCAAGGTTATTACGAGTGTCAGTTAAGTTGAGACAGCTTCTCTCGGTTATCGAAACTTCATCACCAACTCTATCTCATTGCGAAATTCCTCATTGTTCTACGGTGATCTCTACTAAAGTAATATAAGAAGCGATTTTCATCATAGGCAAAAATACAAAACTACACATGGGAGAATGACGAGTCGATTTAATCGCCCCACTTCCCTGTACTTGACTGATATTCAGTTAAGCTGACTCTGTGAAGTACGTGTGTATTTGAGTGTCAGTTAAGTTAAGAAACTCAACAACCATCCGTCTACCAAATTCCGATTAGAAGTTTTTGTCTATAGCAGAAGATACTTTACCAAAGTGCTATGCCACGCGATTATTGCTATCTATTACCTTGTAGTGAAACCTCTCTCTCCGGTATTTAATTACAAATGATAACGTAGCGGCTAACATCTAGCTTTCGGCCGCTTGGACCGCTGTGTCCACCACCCTGATTGGTTCTTATTTGCGCGGCATTTGTCAACAGTTCTGTTTCGCGCCAAGGTGCATGCCGTCCAATCGTGGCCTTCTGTTAAGGTCACGTGAGAGAGGGGTTTTCTGCTTTTCCGGTGAGCCCTTTTTCATCTATAAATAGCCCTGTTTTACCCACGCCAGTTTGTCTCGGCTTTAGACTTCTCACAGGTCTAGTCGCAGACCACACACGAACACAGCTCCAGCCAGTTTTCCAGCGACGACGTTCAACCCCACCAATCTTATGTCATATTACATGTTTTTTGTGTCGACCGTGCGACACGTTTAAAGGAGCCATCTCCTTTGGTTCGCACGGTCGTTCTATTACAACCTCTTTGTGATTGCGGGGATGGAGTGGGGAGATTAACTCTGTGCTGTTTATTCAGAGATACCTACTTACAGCAAGACGGACCTAGTCGGTGAGGAGTTTTATTATTGGTAAAAACAACGCAACACCAGTGATAGGATACGTACCGATATCATCCTGGTGAGTTATCTACCGGCCTACTCCAAGTTCGAACTCAAAACCACACGGTTGTGGAATTTATCAACAGTCAAGCTTGTGCCAAAAGGAAATTACTTTTAACTGCATGTAAACTCGAGCAGGAAAGTGGAGTTAACAAAATTTATATTTTGAAGTGGGCGAAATACAGAAGGAAGATGAAGCAAAATACTGAATTTGATGACATAAGAGGGGCACCTCATGTTCAACAAAAATAAGAGTTTTTACTACATTAATATATGTAATATCTAAAGCAATCTAGAGCTGCAAAATGGCAGAATCGTTAGCACGCCGGATAAAATGCTTACCGACATTTCATCCGTCTTTACGTTCTAAGTTCAAATTGTGCCGAGGTCGAATTTACCTCTCATCTTTTCGGGATCGATATAATAATTACCAGTTGAGCACCGGAATAGATGTAATCGATTTAACCCCTCCTCCGAAATTGTTGGCCTTGTGCCAAAATTTGGAACCAATATTCACTGTAATCTACATGTAGAACCCAGGATTTTTTTTTCTTGTATAACACTTCTTACTGGAAATAAATGCGTTTTATATGCCATCAAATATGGTCATTTCCGGTCCTCTTATTGTTGCTTGTCTCAGAATGTTTAATTAACAATGGGTACATGGAGAATGGTATACGTGTTGTGCAAGAGTATGTTGCTATATTCCCAAGATAAAGACCTCGCTTCATCTGAGAATACATAGAGGCGTGCAAACATCCCTGAAAGTTTCATCCGAATCCATCCAGTGGTTCTTGAGATATCTTGTCCATGGACAAACGAACACGACTGAAAACAATACCTCTGCCTTAGCGAAGGCGGAGGTAATAAACGATGAAATATAAATAAAATTTAAAAAAGAAATTGGACAACTAATCGTTCCGAAGCATTCTTTTCAAGGGACCGGCACTATCATTTAAAAAGTAGGAAAAGGACGAACCCGAGACTTCTGGATACCCTACATACGGTAGAGCTTGCATATGTAATGGTGTGAATTGAAAAATTTCGATGAAGATTAGATTATACGTGCATTTTGTTGACAAAAACTATCATGTGTATAAAATCTAAAAACAAGCAAGGACTAAAATCGAATAATTGAAATGAATGATGTAGATAAGTGTGAATATTGCCTTTATTATCAACTGGTGAAGATGGACATATTTTGATTTTATTACACCTCATCAGTTGACAAGATTTAGAGAAGAACGTTGTGTGTGTGTGTGTGTGTGTGTACATATATCGTTTATCTTTTATTTGTCTTCGTCATTAGACTGCGGCCATACTGGGGCACTGCCATGAGGAATTTTGGTCGAACGAATCGACCCCAGTACTTGTTTTTTAAGCCTGAGATCGCTTTAGGAGTTGTAAGTGGTGCCGATAGATAATACAGGACTCTGAGCCGTCCGAGACGGTGGTCAGAACGAAGGTTTTGTATACACTGATTTTGGTTTCATACTTCAGGTAGTTATTATTCCAGACTGTTTGCCTTGACCAGTCTGTTATCGACTTCTTTATCAATTTTGGCATCCTAAGTAGGTGAACTGGTTGATATGTCTTTAGTTCAGTCTCTCCGAGGTGATATCCTTGCTGTGATGCGGGCTGTTATGTTTTCCTCAGATGACTCGTAGAGATAACACAACGAGTTGTACAATTTAATTATTACATTTATTATTCAATTACATACAAAGAACGCACTCACCCAATATTCGTTATGAATAAACAAAAGTCATGTCCGCCATATTTATCTCAATGACATTTTACTACCACAGTCACACAAGACAACAACAATGAAACAATGAACTCAGACGAACCACATGACACACGGAACGTCAGACGAATTATATATCTAACAGTCCATATAACACG
>NC_068981.1:33095898-33097516 GCF_001194135.2 Octopus bimaculoides
GATGACTCGTAGAGATAACACAACGAGTTGTACAATTTAATTATTACATTTATTATTCAATTACATACAAAGAACGCACTCACCCAATATTCGTTATGAATAAACAAAAGTCATGTCCGCCATATTTATCTCAATGACATTTTACTACCACAGTCACACAAGACAACAACAATGAAACAATGAACTCAGACGAACCACATGACACACGGAACGTCAGACGAATTATATATCTAACAGTCCATATAACACGGGCTAGTGGAGGACTTCTGTTTTCTTTTAAATAGACATCTAGACTAAAGAGCCGAGCGGCTTCTGCAGAGCAAGAGATGATGCGTTGCAAAGCTGTCTCTCTGTGGATAATAAGGGTAGATTCCTCTGCATAAAGTAACTCATGGATGGGTTGTTCGAGTGTTTTGGTGTGATTTTGCAGCACCTCAGGTTGAAGAGGCTGCCATCAGTACAGCACCAAATGTGGATGCTACCTTCATCAATTGATGGAATATTATACTTACGAAGATGGTGAAAAGGACCGGTGCAAGGACACAACCTTGCTCCACACCGTTGTCAACAAGGAAGGGCTCAGAAAGGTCGTTGTTGTATCTGACCTGACCCCTTGCTGATTTTCATGCAGCTGGATGATCATGTTGGGGAGTTTGGAGGGACATCCAAGATGTTCCAGGATTTGTCATAGACCTCTTCAACTTACAGTATCGATTGCTTTAGTGAGATCGACAAAGGCAATGTAAAATCCTATACTTTGCTCATTACACTTCCCATGGAGCTGTGTGAAAACAAAAACATATGGGTGATGCTCATGTTTGTTCTGAATCTGCAATAATATTCTGGAAGTTTCTCTTTTGCTAATTATGAGTATCAACAACAGGGCTGAGAGAAAGTACCTCAGAGGGGCGTTCTATTCACTGAATACACATACGTTTACGCCTGCACAATAATGTCCCGACTTACTATAATATATATATATATTAACCACAATGCATATACTACCTGCAAGAACAATACGTACATATATGTATATCCGGTGTGCCATGTCTCAAGTTTTCAGTTCACACGCTCCAAGCAGAACAGGTGTGTCCTCATTAAAGGTGTGTCCTCATTCGCATATGTTATTAATAATCTGTAATTTATTTTTAACTCATGCAGCCAATGTGTGTGTGTGTGTGTGTGTTCATGTGTGAGTGCATGTGTGCTTGCTTGCGTGCGTGTATATTATATATCATGTCACATATTTACGTTATCTGTGAGGCGGCAAGCTGGTGGAATCGCTAACGCGTCCGACATTTACGTTCTAAGTTCGAATTCCGGTGGGGGATCAGTTTTACCTTTCATCCCTCTTGAGTCGATAAAATAAACATCAATCAAGTAGTGAGATCGATATAAATAACAGACTTGAGTGGACTGGAGCAACGTGAAATGAAGTGTTTTTCTCAAAAACACAACGCATGGCCCGGTCCAAGAATCGAAACCACAATCTTAAGTTTGAATCGTAAGGTGTATATTTTTACAATAATTATTCTATTTCAACCTCGCTAAGTAAGTTTCTCCCTACCTCCACCTCTATCTCTCTCTCTCCCTACACACACACACACATTATATATAT
>NC_068981.1:33097655-33099670 GCF_001194135.2 Octopus bimaculoides
ATATATATATATATATATATACACACATGACAAACGTAAATAGACACCCCATTAAACATCGTTTTATTTTTATTTCAACTTGAAAAGGTATATATTTTTTATTAGTTGACATTTTTATGGTTCAGTTTCTATACGTGATTGTTTAATTATGCTACGTACAAAAGAAGCCTTAGAACTGTCCGAATTTCAAAGAGGCTGTACTGTGAGTCAATCTGAAGGTAGACTTCGCCAGTGTAAAATCGCAGAAAACCTTGGGATCCCGTTTTCTACAGTTAATAGAGTGGTTGCGCAATTCGCCAGAGAAGGGAAAGAGTCCACATCACCTCGACCAGGGCCTTTGAACAGGACCTTTCGCTTTGTAAGAGAAATGTGTAGGATAATCCTCATTGCAAGGCCTCTCACATAGCAGAACAAGTTGATGTCAGTCCCAGAACAGCTGCCAGGTATCTCCACAAACTTGGCTATTATGGCAGAGCAGCAAGAAGGAAGCGATACAATCTGCTGCATAGCTGGGTCGTTAGCAGCCCCTCACCATATACATACATACATACATACATAAGTTAAAAACACAAAAATTGCACAAACAAACGGAAAACAGTCACAGAAGGTCACTAAATCCTCATTAGTTATCGGCCAGAGAGTCAAACGCAATTTCGTGCCTTCAATGATAATATTGGTCCCCTGCCCCGGTGACGCCGGCAGCAAGCAGCTCCTGAGAAATGGCAAGCCAACGAACAAGGGAACAAATAAGAAATAAAAAATAATGTGCATAGAAACTTGAAGTAAATGTGATTCAAGACGAGATATTAGCGGACGGACGAGAGATAAAGACAAGAACAAACAAGTTGAAATATGAACATACGAACAAACTGAAATAAATAAGCAGAATACGGCCTTAGGGCCACACAGGAGGCGAAAATATGGTTAACACCAGGAGGAATTTCTTAAAAGATTAGAAACAAAAGGATAACAGAGAGACAGCGAAACGAGTTGAAAGTGGGAGACGAGAGGAAAGACGACCAGTCGCTTCGGCGGTCGGCTTGAAAAGGAAAGGAGAGAGAGAATAAAAGATGACGATGACTACGGGTTTCTTATTGAAAGTTCTCAATATGCAATCATTGGGTACTCAGCAAATCGTTAACAGCTTGTGAGTGTGTTTTTATAAAAACATGTGTCGAATTTTCGATGTTTGAATGAATAATGGTAATGATTATAAAAGAAAGCTGCCTTGTGAAATTTGATTCTGTCGTTATCGGTTCCATAGTAGAAATTCAAATATTAACTCCCACAACATAAGTATTGCTTGAAATATGTGTATCATACATGGCAATAACTCCATCTGAATGGCACGGAAAATTCCACATCCTGGATGCTGCAGTTAATGGAAGGATCACTGCTTCCGTAGCCGAACGGTGGATGTCGGTATGCACATACCTGTACGTATATATGCATATACTCATTTACTATTTGTTTTTACATGACCGAACGCAGCGTCACCAATCTGTAAGTAGTTTTCGTAACTTTATATTTTCCGACGCTACTCTATCTCTTTCTCTTTCTCCTCAATTTTTCCCCCTCTCGTTCTTCCTCTGTTTACTACTACGTATCTCTCTTTACCCCTCTTGTTCTTCCTCTGTTACTACTACGTATCTCCTTATCCCCCCTCGTACTTCCTCTCTTCCTCTTTCCTCTCATTGCTCACCTATTCTTCTACTTCCTCCCTTTGTTTCTCCCTCTACCACTCTCTCTCTCTCTCTTCCCCTTACACCGGCATGGTCACATGCTTCCGGTCAATAATCCTTTTCTTCCTTGGCTATCGCCGAGCAAACACGCGAACTTACTTCGTCCCCACTTTCAAGTTCGTGCCTCACAGCGTTCATACACATAATTTTTCCCGTCTGGCCGTATAGCCTTTTCTGTTTGTTTTCCTGTCTTGTTTTTTGTCCGCCACTACATTCCTCCATGGCAAGGTTTAATTTGTGTATACAAATTTAATTTGCGGTCCATGGGAAGAG
>NC_068981.1:33099827-33103236 GCF_001194135.2 Octopus bimaculoides
TATATATATATATATATATATATATATATATATATATATATGTATGTATGTATGCTTTCGAAATGCTTAGCAGTATTCCACCCGTCACTACGTTCTGAGTTCACATTCCGCCGAGGTGGACTTTACCTTTCATCCTTTCAGGGTCGATAAACGTACCAGTAGTGTACTGGGATCGATGTAATCGACAATCTCCTCTCCAAAATTTCAGGCCTTGTGCCTATAGTATAAAAAATTATCTAATATCATATGACGAACATTCGCCTGCTATTTCTTGGAGATAAAACTAAGGTAAACAGAGACTGCATAATTGCTTTCATAGTCCCATAAATCTATTGGCCTACTTTTATAATATGCGCTGATTTGTTGAAGCGAAGCTTATCTAAAGCCAAACAATACAAATGACTAGTAAAAGTTGATTTTCTTAATCTTTGTTGCCATTGTGTAAGTAAACCTTGATACGGATGTAACCATATCGAGTTGTTTGTTGAAGTAGTTGGTACACAAACTAAACAATATTATTTCAGTGGTTGTTGGAAAAGGCGGATTTTTAAAAAAAACGTACATTTTAATTTTCTCTGTTCCGTGTTCAAATCATTCTCGTATTGGCTTACCTTCTCTCTCTCTCTCTCTCTCTCTCTCTCTCTTTCTCTGATAGCTTAATTAAATAAGTGTCCTGTATAACTTCAGTTGGAGACCTTCTAATACACCCCACTCACACACTATGTTAATCTGGTGTTCCTTTGTAGCGTAAATGGAGGCGGAGTGGTTGAGGTGCAGCGGCTGTTCGCCTCGGGCGATTATTTTACGAGGACAGTACTTTTGGGTTTGCTGCTTATAAACCTGTGTAGGTTTAGGGGCCCGGTGGGGGTGGTAAATTCAAAACTTGTCTCTAGCTACGCCACTGCTAAGGAACTCAATATACGGACAATTTCTCTCAAATAACTCTACCATCTTAATTTAGGTACATGGTCTGAAATTTGAGATGAAATGTTAGTCGATTGTATCGATTCTAATACTTAACTGCTACTTTATTTTATCAACCACGAAAGGACGTAAGACCAATCTGATCCTAGAGTTGTTCGAACTCTAGACGCAAAGAAGTGGGGATAAAATACTGCGTGGTATCGGCATAATCGGTAGATCGATTATGCCACCTCATAGCCATTCTTTTGTCTGTGATCATTTACTTGTTTCAGTCATTAGACTGTGGCCTGGTGGGGCACTGCCTTCAAGAATTTTTTAAACAAATCAATCGACCCCAATATTTTTTTTTTTTTAATCTGGTTCTTATTTTATTAATTTCTTTTGCTGAACCGCTAAGTTACGTGAGTGACATTGGTTTATCAAGAAGTGGTGGGAAACAAGCATAGACACAATGGCGCGCACACACATGAGTAATTTATTTATCAGCTTTCTGTTTGCTGGTGTTTTATCGCAATGTTTAGCTTTCATTTTACCTAAGACTGTTGCTTTTTTGTTCTGAATAGAAGCAATAAAAATGTCATAGACAGAAAAGACATCAAAGGGGGTAAGAGATAAAGCGTCGGTGAACTCAATGCGTTTTGTTATTTCATGGATTTGCTATTCCATGATATAAAATATTATGAGTTATAGCAAATTACACATATTAACTTGGTCATAACCGAGCATTGACTCAAGAGTCTCATCTAGGACTTTGTTATCTAAAGTGTACTTTTTAAACACAATTGATGTATGATATGAAGGAGACTTATGTATGTTTCCTTCAGCACTTATTTTAGGTTTTTCCCTTTGTATAATTCAATTCAGTCACTAACCAGGTAGAAAAGACTCTTTTGTTCATGCCAAGACAGCTCTTTGAGTTTGAAGTTACCTAAATTTGTTATTGTATGTATACATATGTTCGTGTTCATAAATGTATGCATTACGTATGTATGTGCGTCATGTAGTTCGTGAGCGTTACAAGGAACATGTAATCCTATACTTATGTGCTCGGGGTGTTGGCTGCGAAACTGACACATCCTATTCCAGGCTAGCCAGGTGGGAAGGTTTGCAAGAAACCTAGCATAACAAAAACGATACATATTAAAACAACGACTGAATCCAGAAACTTAAATTCCTGCTTGTGTTTTACAAACTGTAAAACCACTGATACTATTTATCTTTTTCAAAGCATGTCTCTTAGAAAAGGCTACTCTGATATAAATCCCGCTCTACAGAGGATGGGCTTGACCATTTGGGTCTCTCCAGTGACAGCTAATTCTCTCTTAGTCTATCCACGAGACTGTAACCTTTATTGACACAAAGTCTCTTTCTTCAGCTCGTTTCTGGATCATGCTAACAAAACGTTGGAGCTTTGTAAGTTGTTGTACATGCCCGATTAAACCTAGAACTCTGCATGAGCATTGCTGACACTCCGTTGACTCGTGATGGTCTTCTTTGCTGGCGAATAAGGAAATCTTGTTTTTCAAACTTCAGGATGTCAAAACCTCGCTTATTTTATGCATCAAGCAGACTTGGTAGGATTGCTAGTTTAGTTAGCGACCACGTGGTCATGCAACAGGATGTGCAGCGTTAAATTCTACCAACAGCAATCACGAACGGCTTGAAACTCATTTACGCACATACCACACGTATGTATGTATGTATGTATGTATGTGTGATACACTGACGATATATATATATATATATATATATATATATATATATATATATATATATATATATATATATATATATACATACGGCAATAAGAAAATGGAGGGTATTCATCAACTTTTAGACATTATATTATGTCTATTTATTTATTTAAAAAAACAATTATAATAATATACATACATGTATAACAGATTATACTTTACATATATAAAAATACCAGTAATTATTAAAATATATAACATTGAACATAGAAAGTAGAATAGTTATAAACAACAAACAAGTGTATTAGTTTAACGCTCGAGAAGGTGAGAAAGTCTTTTACGTTTCGCACCTACGCTATTCAACAGAAATTGAACACGAGGAAATAAACAGAGAGAGTATAAAAAATTCTTTGGAGCCAGCGGTCAATCTTATAGGTTGATAAAATCCAATCCATCAACATGTAACTATTTCTATTGTACTCTAGCTCTGATGAGATTCCACCGAATATCATTCAAAATGCTATTTTATTCTAATCTTTGGATTTATTCCAATCTTTGAATTTGCAATTATATATTGGACTGAACTGAAACGTATGTAGGCTTTATTTTGGCAGTATGTTAATAAATTAATTTTATATCCTTTCTCTTTCAATTTCACTCCCTCTCTGTCTTAATCTGTCTGTGTCTCTCCCGATATTTATTTCACTATGTATATCTCGATTCCACTCTCTCTCTCTCTCTCTCTCTCTCTCTATATATATATATATATATATATATATATATATATATAT
>NC_068981.1:33108654-33123699 GCF_001194135.2 Octopus bimaculoides
ATACATACATACATACATACATATGATGAGATATGTATGTGTGTGCGTATTTGTGTGAAGGCGCAAGTCTTTGTTGTTATGGTGCTAGGGTCATGAATATTATGTCGAAGGTTCGAGATCCCATGGTAACAAGCTCAGCGGTATATACCTGTTTCATCATTATTGCCATTATTACATTTATTTTTATGCCCGTTTTCCCATATTTGCATGGGTTACAAATGTCTTCTTCAGCATTATCTCTCTCCACTTGTCACGACCATTTAACATTTTCTTAGTAATGATCAGCATTTTGATATCAGCTTTTTCCAGTTCTACCTATTTCTTTTTCATTGCTTGGCACTTTCTCCAGCTGTCATTCCCCATATGTATCACATTTCCGTAGCAATACAGCCCCTGTTCTTTCATACTATATACTTAACTCAACTTTTACTCAGTTTTTCTCTCGTCACTTTTCTGCAAAGCGAGAGTCTCATTGTTGCCAGTAGAAGTAATAATCCCTTAAGATTTCGCCACTCTGCTCTCAATCTATTATGTTTTTGAAAAGCAAACCTCGACTACTAATGAGATTACCCTGGTAAGAGAAGATATCGACTACTTCAAAGGAACCTTCTAAGCATTTGAAAGTATTTTCATACTATCTGCCACATACGTACTCTTCTTTTTTTTCTGTTGGATTGCTTGTGATCCCACTGCACATCTTATGCGACCATAGTCGACTAAGGTCCACCATATGTATTTCTTCTATTCCACATATCAAGCATGGCCACCTTTCTAATGACAGTAAAACTCTGTCTTCTTTCCTGCTAACCAGACATTGTGTTTTCGCTAGATTTATCATTATATTGGGGCCTTTCGATTCTCGACTTTGCTTCCACTTTAGAATTTTTCAGAATCCTTCACAGATTCAGCAATGAACGCCAGAGTTTATACAGAATCCCCTATAGGATCCAGTTTTCAATTACTCTGTAGCGGGAATAGACAGCAGTCAGATCATTACACCCGATGTCGTGATTCGTTGAAATATTACCCACGTGATAAAAAAAAAACCTAATCAATTATGACTTAGCGAGGAAAAGGCTCCAGCGACGATATCATCATTTAGCGCCCTTTTTTCTGAGCTTAATCACCAGTATAAATTCGGTACACCTTGGCTACTTAACCAGAAAATTTGGAGAGAGCAATGACAGAAACCATAGGAGACGGCCAACACAGACGGCGGACAGCAGCTGACCCGAGCTGACAACAGACGCAATGAACAATCGGAGGACGAATGACATTAGAGGCCAGTAGCACACCAAGCAGCTAACCACACTCTGACTGCTGTTAAAATCACACCAAAAACATTAAGATTCGAACTTTCTCGGTGTTTTATCGTTCGTAGTAACAACAGCATTTTTCTTTGTGCACGAAAAAAGATAAATATTTTGTTTATAAAAAGAGTTTTGCAAATATACGTCTTCTTCCTAACAACTCTATTATGGCTTAGAGAACTTTGACAAATAGGAAAGGACTGAGAACCATTGAAACCCAACTGCATTTATTGAACTTGTTGCCATTCCTATACATGGCTTGCACGGCTCTCACTCACTATTCATCTACACTTAGGTTTCTTAACGACCACCAGACTACAGAAGGCAGAACCCTATCAAAGATCTTCAGATCGACAAATACTAGATGTAATGGCTTATACTAACCTAAAAATCTTGCTTGTAATTGTCTCACAATTAGATTTGTGCGGCTCGGCAAAAACATAAATTGCATCTCATTTAAGCATAAGCTTATTCAGTTCCTAATTAGATGAGCTAAAACTCTTTCCATTAGTGTCATATGTTTTCCATTAATTTTATATTTCTGTATATGCATCTTTCTAGACCATTTCCTTTGTTCGTGTGACTGTTGATGACGATATTTTTACGTCAGCCATTTGATGTATCGTCGCCCTAAACTATTTAATTGACTATGCGAGTGACGGGCTGAACCCGGATGTTTCATTCCTTGATGGCTGGCCACTTCCCCATGCCTTCACATCATTAGTTGATCTGCACAGCTATCAATTTCAGTAGCTACCCCCACCTGTTGGATCTACAATACAGTAGTTTTTTTCTATCTCGCAAGCATTCGCTACATTCGGAAATCTCTCCAAGTAGCTCTTTAAAACCTCTTTTCTATATGGTGAGGGTAAGTGTTCTACTGTCGTTATGGAAACACGTTGCCTCTAACAACTTCTTGATTCGTACTGACAAACTGCTTAGTAATGCTTCAAATCCTTTCATCGCAGAATATTGGCAAATCTCTTACTTCTACCTTATCTCCAGGCTACGTATATTTTATAGCTAGATTCTCATTATCGCTATTTAACGTCCATGGTAGATGATGATGATGATGATGATGCATTGCAGTCTAACGATGACTTAACTGGCTGAAACTTCGAAGTTACAGTCAAAAACGTGTGTATGTATGTATGTACGTATGTATGTATGTATGTATGTATGTATGTACAGCAGACTTTAACTTCAAACTTCATTTGCCGAACTTAGTCGGCTAAACACGGCTTGACTATGTTTAAATAATGCCTGATGAGTCTGGAAATTCACATAATGTATGATGTAATCCAAGATTTTGTATTATGACTACAATAAATAAAGATTCTTTGCGAAATAATAGTCGCAAATTTCGTTCGTTATTTATTATATTTGAGCCACATCAAGCCCCTTATTATAGGATCATTGGTAAATGATTGAAATCGAGAATTACCAAAAATGGCGAAATATCGATATCCTTTGCCCCTGAATGTGATTCGGTGAGAGTTGTGACGCTTATCTATGACTTTCAGATGTTTTAGCACTCGGTACTTTGAGGGAGTCATCCCCACCGGCTACTGGGCATACTACAGACGAACAAGCTAGCAACGTACATCGAGTATGTGTGTCGATAATGTTTACAAACAAGCACGGCTTCTAATTCATATTTGAATGTGTGATGAGTGAGTGTGTGTGTGTATGTGTGTGTGTGTGTGTGTGTGCGCGGATGGGGTTGCAGAATAGAATGATTAAAGAGGCAAGAGTTTTGTGCATTGGCACTTGCCAAACTAGATACAGATCGATGAGTTGTGGATTTATGTAATCGGTAGTAATAATACATACAGAACCCCAAATCGGTTCTACCTCATTCACTGGGTGCCTGCACCAAAGAGCGCATCTCTATTTTTTTTCCTATCCCTTATGAATTACCACCATGCGACTACACAATTTTTACTCTGTGCTTATTAACACAAAGTGGTAAATCCCATTTCTCACCTTACACCCATCTTCTAGCAGTCAACAAAAGATGAATCTAACTACTTACAGAATGGATAACTGAAAGGCAAATAATCTGGGCAGTGGAAATATCCAGTGGAGGTGGGGTGCATTGAAGAAAATTTGGGGATGATAATAGGGTGGCCAAGATCGGATGATAGGCGTAAAAAAAAAAATTAATAGACGCAGGAATGGCTGTGTGGTAACTTGCTCACCAACCACATGGTTCCGGGTTCAGTTCCACTGCATGGCACCTTGGGCAAGTGTCTTCTACTATAGCCTCGGGCCGACCAAAGCCTTGTGAGTGGATTTGGTAGACGGAAACTGAAAGAAGCCCGTCGTATATATGTATTTATATATATATATATGTATGTGCGTGTGTATATGTTTGTCCCCCCAACATTGCTTGACAACCGATGCTGGTATGTTTACGTCCCCGTAACTTAGCGGTTCGACAAAAGAGACTGATAGAATAAGTACTAGGCTTCCAAAGAATAAGTCCAGGGGTCGAGAGTAAAAGGCTAATTAGGTTTAAGTTTAATTTCTGAAATGCAGTTGTTTTGAATTTGCTGCAGAAAGTGGTCTATATTTGTAGTGGGGAGGGGGAGGAGGCATTGGGAATGTGGCCTGGGTGCCAAGGGGGTGGCAGCCTGAATAAATTTGGGAACTACTGGTGTACAGCAACAACTCAAAGAAGTTGCTTCTTACATTGTAACGACCAAATAAAGGCCATATCAACAAATAGATATTTTTCTTTCTATCATTTATCTGCAACATATAAATCTTTACAAGGCGGTGCCGTAGCATGGCCAGTCTAATAACTGAAACATGTAAAAGATATATATATATATTTCAAATTTTGTTATGTCTAGGGAGTCATTATGCCAATATTATTAACACATAAGGCTTCGTCTGTCTTTACGTTCTGAGTTCAAATTCCGCTGAGGTTGACTTTGTCTTTCATCCTTTAGGGGTCAATTAAATAAGTACCAGTTATGCACTGGGGTTGATATAATCAACTTAATCCCTTTGTCTGTCCTTGTTTGTCCCCTCTATGTTTAGCCCCTGCAGGTAATAAAGAAGTAAATATGTGTGTGTGTGTGTGTATATATATATATAGATATATATATATATATATATATATAATTGTGTGTGTGTGTGTGTGTGTCTTTGTCACCTACCACTGCTTGACAACTGGGTTTGGTTTGCTTACATCCCCATAACTTAGCAGTTCAGCAAAAGACACTGATAGAATAAGAACTAGGTTTCAAAAAAATTATTAAGTACTGGGGTTAATTCCTTTTTTATTTATTTTTTTTATTTTGCTGTAGTTTCAGCTTAGAGCTGCGGCCATGCTGATGCACCACCGTTTGAAGAAATGAAAAAATAACAACTACTAATGCTAAGAAACAAATAGCTCTTATTTTTATAAAGTAGACATTAAATTATGTACATATGTAGATAATTTAATGTATGTAGATAATTTAATGTATGTAGATAATTTAATGAACGAGATAGATATGGTATAATTATAAACAGCACAAATTTTAGCTATTTCTCTGCAGACTGAAGAAATGAACAACCTTAATCGTTTCTTGAACTTTATTGGGTTCTCATCAGAGATGCCCACATCATTCTGACTAAAAAAAAATCTTCAAGGAAGTGCCCCAGCATGGCTGCAGTTTAATGACTGAAACAAGCAAAAGATAAAAGATACTGGTTTTCATTTGTTCAAATAAAACCCTACAAGGTAGAGCCCCAGCATGGCCACAGTTCAATGACTGAAACAATTCACAATAGATAATAGAAAAAGATAAACAAACAAAATTGAGGTAAAACTTTATTTAAAAAACAACAAATATTAAATTAACAATAAAACAACAATATAGATTTGTGCAAATAAATAATAGGAAGAATAAACCTGTACAGTTTTAAATTTTGTGTTAAAATAATTTTAATTTAATTTAAACTGTATTTGATAAAAAAAAAACATTTTTTTTTTTATGTGAAAAAAGAAGCTGAGACAACATTCTTTTATTTTTTGTTTTTATATATTTTTTTTGTAATTGAAAAATTAGAATTATTTATAACCATTAGAATCAAGTGCTTGGCATTAAAGCCAGTGAAGGAAATTTGATTCTTAACTGTCCAGAAAAAAAAAAAAAAAACCTGGTTGCTTTATTACTGTGGAAAACAGTAAAGAGAGCTCATATCATTCATATCTTGAAACTTGTATTTTCAATGACTAACACCCGAGGCACAGCAGCAGCAGAGGCAACAGTAACAGTAGGAGTAGGAGGAGGAAGCAGGAGAGGGGGATGATGACAACAATGACAATGATGATAACAACAACAACAACAACAACGACAGTGATGATGATGACGATATCAGTGTTGAATTGATACTTTATCTATCAACCCTGACATGTTGTATTTTAAATAAAAGGAGAAAAAAAAATGTGAATTATTGAATTTTCTTTCTTTACATGTTGAGTCTTGAGGGTCAGTAAAATCCCTGAGCAGTGCTCATGGCTTTCCATAGGCCCTCTCTGGATTGGTAAGATTGATGCTATTAATGTTCATCTCAAACTTCTGCAAGTCAACAACTATATGAAAGATATGAGCAAGGAGGGAATTTCAGAGAGCCAACTTTCTAGGAAGGAAGAGATAGGCATAGTCATTAGTGCAGGGTCTGTTGGGGTTGGACATAAGAAGGGTGATAGAAGGAGGAGAGACATGTGGGGATGAAAATGCCTGAGCAGAAACAGTATGAAGTCAGACAGTTCCAGGGAGCAAAGGCCATTATAGTAGCAGTAGGGAAGGCAGAGAGAGAGAGAGAAAAGACAGCATGTCTGTGGGCCAGAGACTGGAAGGTATCTGTGAGTAACTTTATGCCAGTTGGTCAAGTGACCTAGGAGGCCTATATGTACAGCAACAGCACTGTCCCATATGTAAGAGCAATGCTCTAATGCAGGCCTCACCTGAGTTTTGTAGAGAATTATACAAATGTTCTTTGCTGACAAGTGAAAAATTCAAAGATTTGTGAATTCTAGTTTTTCGACAATAGGAGGAGCTGCCATTGAAGAATCAGAAAACATCATTACTACAAACATTTTATTCCCACAAGTTTGGTACACGTGTGGTGACATTTCTGACTGTACTTGGCAAGAACTGAGTTCCTCCTTTCATAAAACAATGTTTCGTGACTTAAAGTTGAAATTTCATTTAAGTATTTCCCAGTGTATGCCATTAAAAGATTCTGGTCCATATTTTACGATATACAGAAATAAACATAAACCATTGTACTCAAAAGTACGTTTATCACAGCTTTCTATCACAGATTGTAAAATGAAAGAGAATATTTACCAATGACAGATAATCTTTCTTTCCAACAGTTAACATTTCTTATTTGTGAAATAAAAAATATTTTTGCTTTACTTGGAAACTAAAGCTGCTCACACAAGCATGTCTATAACATAATTATCTTCTACACTGTTATTTATTCAGCAAATTATTTAGGGACTATTAATGTACTACAGCGGGTAAGAGAAGGTTTTTGTTTTTTAAGGGAGCCTCAAATGTGGTCAGTTGCCCTGTGGGAAATAGTAGCTGAATCACCCCCAAATGACATCCAACAGTCATAAAAAATGAAATTATATGTTGGAGATTAGGCCTGATTGTACGATGTTTGGGAGCAAAAAACAAGATATCATGGCTAAAATGTCTTTAACCATTGCAGCTAAACAATAGCTAATTTTTCTTAACATATTCACTTATGGATTTCATTGAACTTGATATTTGTGAACTAATCATGAACAGCTGTATTCAAGGATTCAGTATCCTTACTAATGTTACACTCACAGACATAAAAAAAAACAACAACAAACAACAACACAAAACCAGCAAGGTAAGCTTAAAGCTTTCCTAGTACTTGTACACATACATGAAATTAACATATTTCAGTTGACTGAGATGGGACATTGTTGGAAGTGGATTCAGTTTCTGGAGTTTCAGTATTTAGTAACATTTTTTGGTTACCCTTCATAACAACTTCAATAATATTCACACCATTAATATCTTCATTCTGAAGTGGTTCTCGCTGGTTTAGCAGTTGTTCCACATCCAACGTCTTTAATGTTTCCCATGATGCATTGTAGGCAACCACCTGTGACTCGCGCTTGCAGCTATTTTCTGCGCTAGCTATAAATTGATCAGACAGAAATAGCATGCACTTCACAATGTTGTTGTTAATGCCAACACGTTGGTACACCACTGTAGGATTTAAGAAAACTTCAATTGCTTTAGTGTCGATTGTGCACACAATGCTATTTTTAGGTGGAGCATTACAGTTCTTGACATACTTAACTAGTGATCTGAATCTTTCTTCAAGAGGTGGAATGGTATTGTGCAGACTAAAAACATCCGTGTCAGGTTCTGGTATATCAGAATCTTCTATTCCTTCACCAACTTCTTCAGGGGGCAATTGTTGCAGTCTTGAGATGGCTTTAAAATAAGTCTTTTGTCGTGTTTCCTTTTTCTTGAATGCCCATCCAATAGCTAGAATTATGTCATTCAGCTTCAATGTCCCTTTATAATAAGGGCGTCCATGAATTATAAATTTGTCCTCCACTTTGTAATCGAGATCTATCTTACCCCCTGTCTTCATACAAGCCTGTTTTAGGACAGACACAGAAATATTCTCACTGAAAACTTTTTCAGCAAAAAATTTCTTGAGTTGAACGATAACTGGAACCATCTTGTTTCCACTAGCATTGTAATCAAGACAGGGTTCAGATTCTTCAGGCACATCTTGTTCTTCATAAGGTCCAGGATCTTTCAGTTTTAAAATATCATCAAGCGGGGTTGCTAGCAACAATTCGTAAACTTTGGAATATATTTTGTGCTTAAGGTCTTTCTTATGAATTCCACAGCCACGAGCAATAAATAAACCATCAAGGTGAAAAGATGCACTATACTGATTGCTCCCTCCTGGTAATTCATAACTGCAATCCAAACTATAGAGTGGATTCATCAAATCTTTACCAAATTTAGAAAGCAAGTTTTCTATAAGCATTATTTTATTGGGTTTGATTTCTTCTTTCTTTAACTCCTCAATAAATGCACACAGTTTTTCATCTGGTGTTCCAAGGTGTTGATATTTTGTAAATTTCCCTTCTTGTTTTTGCTTCATTTTAGTTTTTTTTATACTTTTCTGATTTTCTGATTGATCATTTTCCAGAGATTTTCTCTGTCTATCCTTAGGCGTCAATAAGTCTTGCAACTGAGGGTGGTTTTCTGTTGCAGTGTATTTAAAAGGATCAACAACATCCCTGTAATGACAATGAGTATCCTCTGAAGATAATTTTGAATATCCTGTATCAGAGGAATTAAAACGGTTTCTGTTGGTACTTGCTGTCCCTGCAGTAGTTGTTCTTTCTAAAAGTTGCATGAACAAGTTTACATTCATATCTTTCAATTTTTCATGACAGGCTGCAAAATAATGGGGAAAAAAAGTAGCACTTTACTAGATATTTTGAATTTATAAAAGCAGCAAACGTTTACAATCGAACAGTTTAAATTTAAAATATATTTACATATATGCACTACCAAACTAAATATTTTCTGAACAATATTAAAGAAGATGCGATTTGTCTTCTCTTTATGTCGCATATTTCCTTATAGTCTCAATACAAGGGAGGTAACTCTTTCAATGTTCTTGGCCAGAAGTTCTTTTTTTCCTTCTTTTTTGACACTGAACAAAAATATTTTAGCATGCTTCGCTCAGAAAGTAAAAATAATAAAAAAATACAGAAGATATTTATATATTTTATCCAGTGAATATAAATAAATCTAAGCTACACACATTTACTTCTTGAAATATGAAGCCTTGTTTTCAAGACTACATTGTAAATGTTTGGGTTTTTTTCATATTTTAAATTTTTTCATTGGTGATTAATGTGCCATGACACATCGTCTATGGACTTATGGTTTAGAATAATAAGTTCTTTATTTAATAATAATAATTTTCTTATATAATGCAAGGCTGTTATGTATCTTCGCTATAGCAAGACACCTGTGTTTGTTTCTCTGTCATACTTTAACACCCCAACATCTGGCATAAAACCACCTCTATTCCCTCTCAAATATTCCCCAGCTTAACCCAGGGGGCTTTTTCTTTTTCTTCTTCCTTTCTTGTCTTGCAAGTTAATAGGCAATTTCGTAAGTGTTAATGGCACAAAAAAAATCATCTAATGTACAATCATCTAATGCCATTCACTGTAACGTGATTGACATTAGAAAAGGTACCCAGCTGTAAAGGCCATGCCATTGCCAATGCTGGAGCACAATGCACCCCGGTCAAACCTTCCAGCTCATGCCAGCATAGAACATGGATGTTAATTGATGATGATGATGACCACCACCACCACCACCACCACTACCATGAGTACAAAGTTCATAAAGTGAAAAGACTTTGCCTTTCATTCTTTCGGAGTCGATAAATTAAGTACCAGTTGCATGCTGGGGTTGATCTAATCGACTGGCTCCCTCCCCAAAAGTTTTGAGCCTTGTACATAGAGTAGAAAAGAAACATTGAGAGAAACTAATGTGGAATAAGTAAAATTGGAGAGGTTCTCCTCTTCACCAAGACAAAGTGATTCCACTTCATTAATTGTTTGTATTTGTTGATGCTAACTATAACCAGTTTCTTTGGATTCTCTATTACTCTTTATTCTAATTTATCTCAATAAATATAAGCAGGAGTGGCTGTGTGGTAAGTAGCTTGCTTACCAACCACATGGTTCCGGGTTCAGTCCCACTGAGTGGCACCTTGGGCAAGTGTCTTCTACTATAGCCTCGGGCCGACCAAAGCCTTGTGAGTGGATTTGGTAGACGGAAACTGAAAGAAGCCTGTTGTATATATGTATATATATATATATATATGTGTGTGTGTGTGTGTGTGTGTGTGTTTGTGTGTCTGTGTTTGTCCCCCCACCATCGCTTGACAACCGATGCTGATGTATTTACGTCCCCGTAACTTAGCGGTTCGGCAAAAAGAGACTGATAGAATAAGTACTAGGCTTACGAAAGATTAAGTCCTGGGGTCGATTTGCTCGACTAAAAGTGGTGCTCCAGCATGGCCGCAGTCAAATGACTGAAACAAGTAAAAGAGTAAAAGAGAGAGAGAGGTATTTGTGTGTGTTTGCATACACAAGCATGCATCAATGTAAGCTTATCACCCCAATTACTGGCCTTATTTTCAGCATCATCACTTCATTTTTTTCCCAAGATGCCATGGTTTAAGCAAATCTGCAGTGGAGTAAATCTTGGCTCTGTGTTATCACAATAAGGCCTGTTAGGTTCTCAGACACTTACATAATTTTATTCGTTACCTTGCCATGTACATAATTTACTGAAGAATATCACAATATCACAGAATCGACCAAACTATTTGATGTTGTTATACAACACTTGACTCAATGCAATTCACATCGTTTTAGCTTTTGAATGAAGCCACCCTGTTGGCTAGGCAAGCTGGCTAATATTCCTCTTGATCAGAAGGCTAGTCCATTGTAGGGTTACCCATTTACAGCTGAGCAGACTGGAGAAATATGAAACAGAGTGTTTTCCTCAAGAACATAACCATAATCATCACTATAATCATTTAACATAGTCTTCCACGCTGGCATGGGTTGAGCAGTTTCACAGGATTCAACAACCCACAGAGCTGCAGCAGGCCCCAACGCCAGGTTTCACATGGTTTCTATGACGTGTTGATCTTATCACTAACCACTTTACAATGTGTACTTGGTAGTCTTTTCATGAGACCAAGCACTATTGAGGTCTCCAGGTAATTTGCAAAACAAAGTCAAGAAAAGAAAAGGAAAAAGCCACCTTGATTCAGTGAGTGAAATATACTAACGAAGATGATGATGGCAGTAACACCACACACGTTACTGAAGTGCAATTGATATGTTAGTTCAAGAGCTGGACAATTGATCACATGATCATAAGTCTAAGCCTTGCTATAGCCACATTGTGTTACATACCCAGAAGAAGCACATTAGATTTACTCTCTTAAATTGAGTGGTTAACAATATGAAGAATATAGGAATGTATAAATACTTGCCCCAATACCCAACACTTTCACATTAGCTTTAGATTTGCTTACCAACCACATGGTTCCAGGTTCAGTCCTACTGCATGGCACCTTGGGCAAGTGTCTTCTACTATAGCCTCGGGCTGACCAAAGCCTTGTGAGTGGATTTGGTAGACAGAAACTGAAAGAAGCCCGTCGTATATATGTATATATATATGTGTGTATGTTTGTGTTTGTGTGTCTGTGTTTGTCCCCCCAACATCCCTTTACAACCGATGCTGGTGTGTTTACGTCCCCATAACTTAACGGTTCGGCAAAAGCGACCGATAGAATAAGTACTAGGCTTCCAAAGAATAAGTCCTGGGATTGATTTGCTCGACTAAAGGCGGTGCTCCAGCAAGGCTGCAATCAAATGACTGAAATAAGTAAAAGAGTAAAAGAGTATATAACATAATTACTATATTATGTCACATGTAAACAAACATAAGTTTGTTTTTGAAGCATTGCAATGTATTGTAGTATAAGAAGAAAGATATATTTTGCAATGTGTAAGTACTGATAAAACAGCATATATAGGATAAAATCCTTTTAGAGCAGAAAAATTTGTCGGCAACCGCTACTTATACTATAATTACTATATTATAATGAAGTTGCAGGAGTGGGTGTGTTACACTTTGCAACCATGTGGTTTTGGGTTCGAGTGTAATCCAGGCAAGTGTTTTCTACTATAATCTCAGGCTGACCAGTGCTTTGAGTGAACTTGGTTGATGGAATTGTAAAGAACCCATCATAAATGTATTTATGTATGCATGTATGTGTGTGTGTGTGTGTGTGTGTGTGTATGCATGTTCCCCTTGTCTTAACATATGCATGCTGATTGTAAACAGATTTCTTGTACAACACTATCATTTGTTTGCAATCTTCTGTGAAAACATATCTAGCCACTGAGCTGCTGGCCATTGATCTGTTCACTGTTTGAAGGACAAGTGTAAATATTACCTTGCTTAGTAAAAAAAGTGAGGGTTGGTGACAAGTAAAACATCTGGCCATAGAAAAACTGCCTTAACAAGTTTCATCTGACCCATACAAGCATGGAAAAGTGGAAGTTAAAACGATGATGATGATGATGACGACGACGACGACGACGACGACGACGACGGTGATAATGATAACGGTAGTAGTGGTGATGGCGGGGGTGATTATCTCTGTTGCATGGTTGGAACAGTAGAGTAATAGCCCAAATTATCTGACTGTATTCAGTTATCCCCCCTTTATAAATTCTCAGTTCAAACTCTGTGCAGGCTATTTTTGTCTTCCATCCTCCAGCAATAGATTAAATAGTTACCCATCAATTACTGATGATCTATATAATCAATTATATTTACCATCAAATTTCTAGTCTGAAGTCTATGTAAGAAATTATCCTTTCTATTTTTAAAATCTTGTGTTTATATATATATTTTATAAAGATGCCACTAGCTATCAAGGTTATCACCAAACTACAACACTGCTTTCAGAATCATACAATACTTATTACTGTGGTATCCTTTTATATTCATCATCATTTTTTTATCATTTCAATATTTACTTTCACACACTTGCATGAATCAGACAGAGTTTATTGAGACAAATTTTCTGCAACTGGACGGCCTTCCTGTCACCAATCCTTACCCTTTTCTTAGCAAGGTAATATTTCCCCATGGTCAAACATGTTTTCACAGAATATTGGAAATGACTGGCATTCATTTTCAGCAATCACATAACAAGAGCGCGCATGCATACACACATACACACACATGTGCGCACACACGCACGTATGCACAGACATATCAATCATATATATCTATATATACAAAAATATTTTTTCAGTTTCATTCAACCAAAATCTACTTGTAAGGCTTTGGTCAGCTCAGAGTTAAATGTATAAAACACTTGTCCAAGATACCACACAATGGAATTAAACCTGATACCTTGTGGTTGGGAAGCAAACTTCTCACCACACAGAAGCACCAGCACCTGCTTTATATTTTCATATTATTTTACTACTTTTAGACATTAGAATCTGACCATGCCAAGAAACTGTCTTTAATAGTTTTGGTTGATTGCATCAACTACATTACTCTGTCTGGGATTTATTTTATCAACCTTCTGATGTAGAACAACCAAGTCAGCCTGGATATAATGTGACATAACCAATACAGAACATAATATCTACATTCAATGTGCTTCTATGCAGTTTTCACTTCCTAAATTTCCCTTTGACTTAAATAGAGGGCATTTACACAGTTAGTGTGAATCTAGAACCTTATGGTTGTAGAGCAAACTTCTTAACTGTTGTTCCATGTTGTGAGTATATATATTTTGCTGCAAGACAATCTTTTAAGTATCATCATTAAATTATTACTATTGTCATTAATATTCTTTTCTACTCTAGGCACAAGGCCCAAAATTTTGGGGGAGGGAGCCAGTCGATTAGATTGACCCCAGTGCGCAACTGGTACTTAATTTATCGACCCCAAAAGGATGAAAGGCAAAACTGACCTTGGTGGAATTTGAACTCATAATGTAAAGACAGACGAAATACTGCTAAGCATTTTGCCCAGCATGCTAACATTTTTGCCAGCTTGCTGCCTTGCTATCATTAATATTCACTATATTAACCTGCTCAAGATGATCCCTATAATACAATCATTTTAAAGTGATCTAAATTAATACTGTCTATAAAAATTTTGTATTAATGTATGCTCCAAAAACCAACTCAGTAATGGCAAAGCGATTTTACTGAATTCTTTATTGTTTTCTAATTGAAACAAAAGCTGTGCATTTCAACAGAAATATATTAGCAAAAAATATATTAGCAGAAATATATTAGTACATGGTTCCAGGTTCAGTCCCACTGCGTGGCACCTTGGGAAAGTGTCTTCTGCTATAGCCTCGGGCCGACCAAAGCCTTGTGAGTGGATTTGGTAGACGGAAACCGAAAGAAGCCTGTCGTATATAGGTATATATATATGTATATATATGTGTGTGTGTTTGTCCCCCCAACATCGCTTGACAACCGATGGTGGTGTGTTTACGTCCCCGTAACTTAGCGGTTCGGCAAAAGGGACCGATAAAATAAGTACTAGGCTTACAAAGAATAAGTCTCGGGGTTGATTTGCTCGACTAAAGGTGTTGCTCCAGCATGGCCACAGTCAAATGACTGAAACAAAAGAGTAAAGAGTAGCAAAAAAAAGGGTTAAATTAAAAATGCAAACTTACTTGGCATCTGTAGGGCTGCTAATACAGCTTCTTCACCTTTTGAAGAAATTTCATTGATTAAAAAATCTGAAAGTTGTTGTAGCTTTCTCCCTGTGATTGCAATCATCAATGACAATTTTGCAAAACGAGAGTCTGTATCACATATGTTCTGAGAAATATTATTATCTTTCAGAGCAGCAAGTGGGCCAAGAATATCTTTTAACCTACTGTTCACATTCAGCAATCTTGTAAGATCATAATTATTTTTTATCATTAAATCAAGCTCTTCTTCAAAAACTCTACCAATTTCTTCATTAGTAATTAAGGAATCACAAGCCTCAGTTCGTGTTAATCCTTCCTCACAGACACTTTTTGATTCTTTCCTTGAACAGTTTTCCTTACTAAAATTATT
>NC_068981.1:33124699-33134023 GCF_001194135.2 Octopus bimaculoides
GTAGTGGGTGCTTTTACGTGCCACCGGCATGAAGGCCAGTCAGGCGGTACTGGCAATGGCCACGCTCAAAATGGTGTATTTTACGTGCCACTTGCACAGGAGCCAGTCCAGCGGCACTGGCAACGACCTCGCTTGAATGACTTTTCACGTGTCACCAGCACAAGTGCCAGGAACGTGAAGCTGCGACACAAGTGTCAGGAAGGCGACGCTGGTAACAATCACGCTCGAACGGTAAATATATTTTAATATCATCATCATCATTTGATACCTGTTTTTCATGCTGGCATGGGTTGGATGGTTTGACAGGAACTGGCAAGTCAGAGAGCTGCACCAAGCTTCAATTCTCTGTTTTGGCAAGGTTTTTACAGATGGATGTCCTTCCTAATGCTAACCACTTTACAAAGTGTACTGGGTGCTTTTTCTGTAGCACCAGCATGGGAGTTTTTACATGGCACCAACACTGGTCCATTTTACATGACACCAGCATGGGTGCTTTTTGCATGATGCCAGCATGGGTGTTTTTTTACGTGGTGCCAGAATGGGTGCTTTTTATGTGGTACCAGCACAGATCTTTCCTACATAGCATCAGCACAGGTACTTTTTACATGGATATTCTATTATATAGTTGCACACACTCATTGACATCAATTTGTTGAGTACAATGGTAAAATGTTATCAGATCTACTTCTATTTGCTTTCTCCAAAATTCTATTCTAGGGACCCTTTAATTTATTATGCATATGGACAGACCTGTTGCGAAGACCTGTTGGGGCAAGCGAAAGCGAAATTGTGATGGCACCTGTACCAGTGGATCACTATGAGCACCGTCTGAGCGTGATCGTTGCCAGAGCACCAGCTGTCTGGCTTCCGTGCCGGTGGCACGTAAATAGCATCGTTACCAACGTCGCCTTCCTGGCACTTGTGCCAGTGGCATGTGAAAAGACATTCGAGCGAGATTGTTGCCAGTACCACTGGACTGGCTCCTGTGCAGGTGGCACGTAAAATACACCATTTCGAGCGTGGCCGTTGCTAGTATCTCCTGAGAGGTGGCACGTAAAAGCACCCACTACACTCTCGGAGTGGTTGGCGTTAGGAAGGGCATCCAGCTGTAGAAACTCTGCCAAATCAGATTGGAGCCTGGTGTAGCCATCTGGTTCACCAGTCCTCAGTCAAATCGTCCAACCCATGCTAACATGGAAAGCGGACGTTAAACGATGATGATGATGGACAGCATATCTTAAGCCTCAAAATTATTTGCTTTTATTCTATATGCATGTGACACATCAGATTTTCTGTCTGTAGTTTAGACAGACATGAAAAGAGTAAATACAGACAGTGCAAGTGTTGGTCTTTTAAATGTATTAAGTCAGCCATGGGGGCAGGGTACATGGCTTAGTAGTTAGGGTGTTGCTCTCACAATCAAGAGATCACAGACCAGGCAGTGCACTGTGTTCTTGAGCAAAACACTTCATTTCATTTTCCTCTATGATCATTTTGATACTTGTCATGTGGTACACTGTGCAACTGTTCAGGCAAGGTCAATTTGATGAAGGAAGTGAGCTAATATATAGGGACATACATTTAATCCCTGTAAACAAATCATTTGTGCAGGTTTTTCAACAAGATATTACAGAACCATCTTTCTCAGACTATGAGAGATTATCATCATGAAGTCAGCTAACAGAAAATATTCTCTTACATTTGGTATCTTAAACACTAATTATATCCACTTTCATCATCACCAGAAACATTTCCCCACACTCAGTCATGCATGTTAAACTTGACAGTACCAAAATAAATAATGATGATTATTTTAGATTCCTAAGAATCATCAGTGATAAGAACCTTAAATGGAAATCACATATTGATCTAACCTACAGGTGAACACTCAGTACTGTGCTGCTAAACATATGTCAGACCACTACTTAATTCTTTTATTGGTTTCAGCCCGAGGCTGTGGCCATGCTGGGGCAAGCATCCCTAAGTCCAAGTGAAGAATAATCTGAAATGAGTTATAGGGTTAGAAGGAAGAATCGATCTCTGCACCTTCCTCATTTATCAAACTGCTCTACATGGTGGCCAGGGAACACTTTCAATCCACAAGCCAGCATAGGGATCATCCAACCGTAGCATGGTTGTGATTTGATGTTTAAATACGTTAGCTTGAGGAGACTGTAGTGTTCAGTAAAGTGCTCCCCATGTCAGAGGAACGTCCATCTGAAATGTTATTAATACAGCCTTTGTTTTACACCTACCCAAAATGAACAAGGCACCTAAAGTACCTGGATACTATCCCTCAAATATGTTTGCACCTGAACTTTCTTTAGTTTTTGGTGCATTTTTAACAAACACTTATTCCATATCCCCTGGCTATGATACAATGCTCACCCCCCCCCCATTATTTTTTATGTCCATACACACAATACCAGTGACTACTTACCACACCACCCCAACTATAACTATAGATGCCATCAACAGGTTCAGTTCTCGTGGTACTGGTGGCTTGTGTGCTTCAATGACTTTGCGGGCTTTGTCAGAAGAATTTAAGTTCCCAACAGCCCCACCCAACTCTTGCTGGACAGATCAAAAAATAAGAACCAGGCTAATATGGACCACTTCTTCTTAGAAACAAAAACAAGTTTCTGTGCCAGCACTCCTAATTAAGAAAAAGCAAAGTTACAGAAGCATTGATGAAAACCAACAAGACCCGGGAGAGGAAAGACTTCCTTCGGGGAAACACATGAAGTGCTGCATCAAAATTCAAAAGGCAGTTGCAAGGCTGCCTCCCCTCTGGCTTGGAACCCACTAGAGAGGTAGAAGAGAAGAGTAAAGATAACTGAAGGTGAAAAAACAGGGATCCAACTGGGAGAAGCAGAAAAGACAGCCTAAAGTCAAGAACAATGGTCAAAAGTCATTGATAGCCTATGCTTGATTACAAACAAGAGGTTTCAATAAGAAATAACTGTATATTCAGTTTTGCTTATTTATTCACATTTCAAAATTCATCATTGTTAATGTTGTCATTATTATTGTGATTATAACTTATAATAATAATAATAATCCTTTCTGCTAAAGGCATAAGGTCTGAAATTTGTGGGGAGGAGACTAGTCGATTACATCAACCCCAGTACTTCACTGGTACTTAATTTATCGACCCCGAAAGGATGAGAGGCAAAGTCGACCTCAGCAGAATTTGAACTCAGAACGTAAAGAGGGATGAAATACTGCAAAGCATTTTGCCTGGCATGCTAACGATTCTGCCAGCTTGCAATAATAATAATCATGATGATGACAATGACGATGATGATGATGATGATGATGATGGTGGTGGTAGTGGTGGTGGTGGTGATGGTGATGGTGGTGATGATGATGATGATGATGATGATGATGATGATGATGATGATGATGATGATAATAATAATAATAATGCAAGAAGCTCTGATTCAGATTCTTATTAGTTATCATTTAAACTTTGATAATATTTTATGGGATGGGTTTGTCATTCTAATATAGTCGAAAATTTACTAAGGCAAACCATGCAATTAGTTTTAGATAAAAAAATATACATCTCTGAACACAATGATTCTCTTTATATTAACACTTGTGTTTGACTTTTTTTCAGATATAACCATCCAAATTGCACGCTAAAGACTTCAACACAGAAAGCATTGCTTCCAACTTGTTCAATGAACTTTAAATACTTGTTATCTGCATATGCATTTATCCCTTCTATTGTATTGATATCTTTTGTGTTAGGTTATTCTCAGTGTTATTGATAACATGTAACTCAGTACAACCTGCTGCAAAGTCAGGAACTGGCATAGCTTGAATGTGTGCTGCTCAGAGTGGCCCTTCAGTTGGCCACCCCAACAAAATGTACATATTGCTTATAGTAGACACAAAAGTGGTGCCACCCCCATAAAAGTGCCACCTGGAACAGACCACTTTTCTGCTCCCCACTAGCTATGCTAGTGCAGTCAGGTATTGGCAATCAAACTAATAACTCTACTAAGACAGCTTTGTAAGGAGAGTGGTTTCCACAGGATACCTCTGCAGGATAAAAAACAAAACCTGTCGATGGCCATCCCTCAGCCGGGAATGAGTGACCGCTAGCCTTTATTTAGACATCTCTCATGAATGAAAACTCTGATGTAACACCTGTGACTTTGTTTGCATCCAATGATGTTGACTAGTTCTAACTGGGCAAGTACATTCTTGATTTGAGCAGTGGTTCTCAACTAGGGTCCATAGGGCCCTGGAGGTCTATATAAGATTTTATTGCTAAAATATATGTGCAATAAATTGGTCATACTTCTACAATACACAAAATAAAGCTATAATTACATAAGAAAAGCCTAATGCCAATACTCAGGGGAAGACAACAAAAAGAAGAGGTTTATTTCACAAACTTTTTAATGATCTAGATTACAACATAAGTTTAAAAAACAATGTTAAATAAGACCTTTGTTTAACTGAATGTGTATACCAAAGTACACATGCACACACACAAACACGAGATGCAAGAAATATTTATCAGTAAGAGCACATTGAACTTTGCATCTTTCAGACTGCATTGTTTTTAAGTTTATTAGTGCAAACTAATTTACTTGTTATGCATACATCAGCTGTCTCCATTTTCCATATCTCACCAAAAAAAGGAATAACTGAAGAAGACATAGATTCTGCAAACTGCAGTATATGCCACCCATCTAGGAGAGAACTATGAAAGAAAGCCAAAACAAAATAGAGGAAACCCTTTAGTGTTGGTGAAGAAAATCTTAATGGCTGATGGCTCAATAAAAGACATCCACTCCATGCTGTGAAGGAGTTGATTACTTGGTTACCTTGTCGGTGCTGCTGCCATGTAAAAAGCATCCTGTACACTCTGTAAAGCGGTTGGCATTAGGAAAGGCATCCAGCCATAGAAACCATACCAAAACAGCTTCCAACTTTACTAATTCCTATCAAACCATCCAACCCATACCAGCATGGAAAACAAACACTAAATGATGAGGATGATGATATATACATATATATACTGTGGTGGGCACAGTGGTGTAGCTAGTTGCTGCAACCATGGGCAAAGAAAGAACACCAGCCCAGCATTGGCAATGTGTTTGCCCAAACTGCTGACATTAGCATCTGTCAGTCTATGGGTGGACAGAAGGACTGTAGACCTGTTTGTCAACAACATGCTACTGCTGCATTTAATGGAGTCCCCCACCTTGGTCGGCCTGATCAAGATGCTGAACCCCAGCAAGATGTCGATGTCTTGCCGCACTCCGGTCAGGCTGATCTTGGCCAGTTCTATATGGGAACCAGTGTTAAGGAAGGATAGGAAAATATTAGATTTATAAGCCCTGAAATTCACTCCCTAATTGCCCAAGGGCATATGGTGTAGTGGTTAAGAGCATGGGCTTCTAACTCCAAGATTGTGAATTCAGTTCCAGGCAATGACCTGAACAACAACATTTGTTCTTTCGTTGTTGCTAAAAAAAGTTCATATTCCATGTATTCATTTTTCATATCTCAAGTTTTGGTTTTTTTATGTTGTTTATGTTCTGTAACGTCCTTTGCCCACATATTCATATATATATATATATATATATATATATATATATATATATATATATATATATATATATATATATATATATATATATATATATATATATATACATATATATGTAAGTAAGTATATATGCATATAAATATTATATATATATATATATATATATATATATGTTGTTGGCACACTCCGTTGCTTACGACGTCGAGGGTTCCAGTTGATCCAATCGACGGAACAGCCTGCTCATGAAATTAGTGTGCAAGTGGCTGAGCACTCCACAGACACGTGTACCCATAACGTAGTTCTCGGGGATATTCAGCGTGACACAGTTTGACAAGGCTGACCCTTTGAATTACAGGCACAACAGAAACAGGAAGAAAGAGTGAGAGAAAGTTGTGGTGGAAGAGTACAGCAGGGTTCGCCACCATCCCCTGCCAGAGCCTCGTGGAGCTTTTAGGTGTTTTCGCTCAATAAACACTCACAATACCTGGTTTGGGAATCGAAACCGCAATCCTATGACCGCGAGTCCGCTGCCCTCACCACTGGGCCATTGTGCCTCCACACATATATATATATATATGGTAAATAAAGCAAGACAAAAAAGCTAAGGCTGCGTGGAATTTTCTACTTCCAGTGACTGTCTGCAACATCCATTCAGTGCTTTAGTCAACCCAAGGCTAAAGTAGAAGACACTTGCCCAAGGTTCCACCAGTGGATTGAACCTGAAACCACATATTTAAGAAGTAAGCAGCTACACCTGTGCCTATGAATATATATTCCATGCTTGTGTTTCTACTAGCGACCAAATCTCTCTCCACCCTTATGTATCCATTCTTACCATAATTTGTATATATATATATACATATATACATCAGAGTAAGCACATAAATGTGAAACAAGGTGGGGAAAAATAGTACTCAAATATTGGAGGTAGAGTAATATTCTTTATTAATAAAGCTGCAAAGATAAAAACTTATTCAGAGTTTCATGTTTTCATTTGTCGGACAGTTTTGGTTACTGTCCAATGAAGAGGAGCATGGAAACTCTGAGTAACAGTTTTGTGATGTCTTTGCAGCTTTATTAATGAAGTACATATATATACACACACACATACATACATACATACATCGGAGTGGTTGGCGTTAGGAAGGGCATCCAGCTGTAGAAACTCTGCCAAATCAGATTGGAGCCTGGTGTAGCCTTCGGGCTCCACCAGTCCTCAGTCAAATCGTCCAACCCATGCTAGCATGGAAAGCGAACGTTAAACGATGATGATGATATATACACACTTACATACATACATACATATATATATATATATATATATATTTCTACATACATACATACATACATACATACATACATACTGTTGTGACGCCGCCCCCAGGCGAAGAAGTAGGATCTCCCAAGACATATAAATAGAGGTAGTCTGGCCATGGTAGAGTGTCGAGTAGCAGTTGAGTAGAGATCATCTGAAGGTGCTAGATAGCAATAGCTTGAGATAACACAGACATACATACACACACACACACATGCTCACACATACAGACATGCATACATACATACATATCATCATCATCATCATTTAACATCCATTTCTCAATGCTAGCATGAATTGGACAGTTTCACAGGGTCCATTGAGCTGCAAGGCTTTCCCAAACTTTGAGGTCAGCTTTGGCATGGCTTCTATGGACGGAGCCCTTCCTAATGCCCATCACCTTGCAGTGTCTACTGGATGCTATGTGTGTGTGTGGGGGGGGGTGCCACCAGTACTACTGAAGTTGACAAGAAACTTACAAGACAGAAAAGAACAGAGAAAAACTGAAAAGAAAAAGCTCCAGCTACTAAGAGTGTGTGTGTGTGTGTGAGTATGTACATGTGTGTGTTTGTGGTGTGGAGTGAGTAGTATTTGAAAGGAGGAGGTAGCTTATGTCAGGTGTTGAAAAAGCAAATACATAATCATTAACTTTTATGTGTTTTTGATAGTCTTTGTTTCTAGGGATACATATTATTAACTTATCAAATGATATGCAACATATTAAGTAAATCCAAAGATCGTGACATGAACTTCTGATACCGATTTAACATCACGTTCTTCTTGATGGAACTAAAAAAAGAGTATTAATTTGAACTAGAATTAGTATCATTAAAATAACATGAGCTGATTTTTTATCTTTTATTTTTTACTTGTTTTATTTGTTAGACTGCAGCCATGCTGGAGCACCACCATAAGGAATTTTAGTCACATGAATCAACCCCAGTACTTTTTTTTTAAGCCTAGTACGTATTCTATCCATCTCTTTTGTTGAACCACTGAGTTACAGGGTTGTAAACAAACCAGTACCAGTCGTCGTGCTTACATGTGTTAGACGGAATTCATTACGGTAGATTTTTCCACAGCTGGATGTTCTTCCAGTTGCCAACCTTCACCTGTTTCTAGGTTAGGAAATATTTCCCACAACCAAAACATGTTTTTATGAAAGATAACTGGAAACGAACAACATTGTTTCTATGACAACAGTGATGCTCATTCACAATCATGTCAAGACAAGAGAACACTCTCACATACACACACACATATATATCACCATCACTTAACATCCATTTTTCATGCTGGCATGGGTTGGATGATTTGACAGGAGCTGACATTGTTCCACCCATGCCAGCATGAAAAGCAGGCGTTAAACAATGATGATGATGATGATGATAAGTCAGAGAGCTGCACCAGTCCCCATTCATCTGTTTTGGCATGGTTTCTATGGCTGGATGCCCTTCCTAATGCCAGCCACTTTACACAGTGTACTGGGTGCTTTTACATGGCACCAGCATGGGTTTTTTATACATGGCACCAGCAGAGGTGCTTTTCATGTGGTGCCAGTATGGTTGCTTTTAAAGTGGCACCAGCATAAGTGGTGTGTGTGTGTCTCTGTGTGTATGATGGGCTCCTTCCAGTTACTGTCTGTGACATCCATTCACAACGCTTTAGTCAACCCAAGGCTAAAGTAGAAGACACTTGTCCAAGGTTCCACACAGTGGGATTGAACCTGAAACCACATATTTAAGAAGTAAGCAGCTACACTTGTGCCTATGAATATATATTCCATGCTTGTGTTTCTACTAGCGACCAAACCTCTCTCAAACCATATCCTACCATTCCCCAAAAAGCCCACAAACATACATAGGAGAGACACATTGATAATGTAGCCCTAAATAAACTGTCTGGAAATATGATAGGTCTCCTTTATCAAACGCAACAAGATAAACTTTATTCAACATATAAGAAGTAATACAGCATAATCACAAAGGATGCATTTTCTTCCATAATAACATGAGGCCATTTACTCAAGATATTTTTCACCTAAAATATGAAAGGTTATCACACTCCCCTATTGTGCTGACATTTTGTTACCAGATTTATTCTCCGTTCTTATCATTTTTTGACTGAATAAAAAGTAGTCTATTTTAAGAGAACTTCACAAAGAATTTATAGAAAGGAATTTATAAAAATTAATCTTATATTTCCTGAAATCATTAAAATAGCAATATTTATTTAGATAAAGGCCGCAAGCTGGCAGAAACGTTAGCATGCCAGGCGAAATGCTTAGCGGTATTTCGTCTGCTGCTATGTTCTGAGTTCAAATTCTGCCGAGGTCAACTTTGCCTTTCATCCTTTCGGGGTCGATAAATTAAGTACCAGGTACGCACTGGGGTCGATGTAATCAACTTAATCTCTTTGTCTGCCCTTGTTTGTCCCC
>NC_068981.1:33134158-33139849 GCF_001194135.2 Octopus bimaculoides
TTTATAGAAAGGAATTTATAAAAATTAATCTTATATTTCCTGAAATCATTAAAATAGCAATATTTATTTAGATAAAGGCCGCAAGCTGGCAGAAACGTTAGCATGCCAGGCAAAATGCTTAGCAGCATTTCTTCTGTCTTTATGTTCTGAGTTCGATCTCATCGACTGGGGTCGATCTCATCGACTGCCCCCTGCCCCAAAGAAAATTTGGAGCTTTGTGCCTATAGAATCTTTATATCTTTTTCTTACTTTTTTTTTTTAATGCTGAAAACAATCAATTATATTGGCCCCAAGTAGTTATTTTAGGAGCCCCAGAAGGATGAGAGACAAACTTGGCCTCACTGGGATTTGATCTCAAAATGTAAAGGGACATAACAGAATGAAGGAAGTTATTATGTTTGCACCCATTCTACCAAATCATTGTCCTTAATATTGGTTTCAAATTTCGGTACAGGACTCGCAATTTTGGGGGATGGAGCAGGTCAATTATATCGACCCCAGTACTTGAGAGGTACTTTATTTTATCAACTCCCCCACCCACCAACACACACACCAGAGTGATGAAAGGCAAAGAATGTAAAGAGCTAGAAGACATGTCACTAAGATTTTGTTCCCAGCATGCTGAGTTCTGACAGCTCACTACCTTAAACATTGCCCACAACATTAAGAACTATACAATTCATTTCCCTTAACGATGTATATATATCAATGATCAGGTCGTCCCTCATCAAGTGAGCTTATGATCAAAAGCATTGAAGTTGTGACCATGCCATGATTTTAGCAGACATTGTGTATCTAGGACTATATTATCAAATGTTTTCCCCTCTTTTTAGAGTAGTAGGATGTTATGTGAAGTAGGTTTAGTTGATATTTCTAGCATGAAAAGTAACCATGTAATGTAGAGGATGCTTTATTGGTCCAATACTTTATATAGTGTGGAGGCGCAATGGCCCAGTGGTTAGGACAGTGGACTCGCGGTCATAGGATCGCAGTTTCGATTCCCAGACTGGGCGCTGTGAGTGTTTATCGAGCGAAAACACCTAAAGCTCCACGAGGCTCCAGCATGAAAAGTGGACATTAAATGATGATCGTCATCATCATCATTTCATGTTCACTTTCTAGGCTGGTATGGGTTAGATGGTTCAACACTGTCCAATAAGCAGGAGGATTGTGTTTTGCCCCAATATCTCAATTTTGGTATACTTTCTACAGCTGTAAACCCTTTCTGTGCCTGTCACTGTACAGCATGCACTGGGTACATGGTGGTTAAATACTTGTCAGTCCTTAAATATATAGAATGACTTACAAATGATCAAAAACAAATATTGGCAACAAACAGCAGCAATCAAGATTGGAAGTTAAATAGGGCAATATGAAAAATAATCAAGAGAGGTGTAAAACAGGTGCATGTATTATCAACAGAGCTGTTTTTATCATACAGTGAATTAATTATGCAATCTATTGAATATCTGCCAGGCGAAGGACAAAACATCAATAGTATGTTATACAAAAGACAAGGTGCCTATAGCAACAAAGAGAAAGATCTACAAACATTTGTTAGTGTTATTAACGATGAGAGTGAATAGAAAGGTCTAGTTCTCAACAAAGAAAAAAAAAAGGTAATCTCAAAAAAAAAAAATTGGCAAAATAAGAATTAGTGGAACAACCTTATATTAAGCTGATAGTTTTAATTATTTAAGAACCATCATTCAGAGTTCAAATGCTGCCAATGTATCAGAAGATAGGTGGATTTGGTGAGGGTCTTCTATGAGATGTTCAGCCTGTTAGAAATAGCAGCCAAATCTCTCAATTCACATCTTAACTGATTAGAAAAAGATATACACATTTGATAATGTAGTCCAAGATGTGTTATGTCTAGAAAGAAAAGCAGATGCTCAGGTCTGAGTTTCCTTTCATTATAGGTCTTCTCAATTAAGGCTAAACAACAACGATAACCTTTGTTATAAAGAATTGCTTTTTTTTTTCTTTTGTGTGTGAAGAGATAACTGTATGGAGTGTGTATGTTAGGCAAACTGTGTGGAGTGTGAGTAGAAGGTACACAGTATGAGTATGTTTGTGAAAAGCAAACTGTATGAAGTGTGAGTGTGTGTAAAAGTAAATCATCATCATCGTTTAACATCTGCTTTCCATGCTAGCATGGGTTGGACGATTTGACTGAGGACTGGCGAACCAGATGGCTGCACCAGGCTCCAATCTGATCTGGCAGAGTTTCTACAGCTGGATGCCCTTCCTAACACAAACCACTCCGAGAATGTAGTGGGTGCTTTTACATGCCACCGGCACGAGGGCCAGTCTGGTGGTACTGGCAACAGGCAGCAAGCTGGCAGAATCCTTAGCAAGCCATGGAAAATGCTTAGTGGCATTTCGTCTGTCTTTACATTCTGAGTTCAAACTTCGCCAAGGTCAGCTTTATCTTTCATGCTTTCAAGGATTATGAAATAAATATCAATCACGCACTGGGATCAATGTAATCAACTAGCCCCATTCCACAAAATTTCAGGCCTTGTGCCTATAGTAAAGGAATTACAAATTCATTTATATTCATATTAATATTTATACTCATGAAATCTGTATTCCATGGAGTGTTGAAACACAGGTTAACTAAAGAATTACAAGTAATTTCTCAAATCCCACTCTTCAATGTAATATATATGTGTGTGTGTGTGTGTGTTTTCATCATCTGACACAAGATCACCTCCTCCAATTCCCCTGCCCCTCTCAAAGGATTTTTGCCATGCAAGTTACTTGGTGACCCTGCCAGTGCAGGAGCCACTTAAAAAGCATCCAGTTCACACAGTAAAGTGGTTGGCATTTGGAAGGGCATTCAGCTGTAAAAACCTTGCCAAAACTAACCTTGCCTGTGCTTGTACCACATAAAAAGCACTCAGACCACTCTACTGGGTGGTTGGTGTTAGGAAGGGCATCCAGCTGTAAAAATCCTGCCAAAACAGTCACAGAAGTCTGGTGCAGTCTTCTGCCTGGCCAGCTCCCATCAAACTGTCCAACCCATGCCAGCATGGAAGGTGGACGTTAAATGGCGATGGTGATGTTTTGCTTAGACATAGTGATACTAATAACCTGGTGTGAGAACTCAGTATACACGTGCTTCAGAGACAAGCTGTAGTTAAGTACAAAACATAATAAAAGGTTACATAAACGACATGAGAGCAAGAAATTATGTAATGAATTTCATTAGCTTACAGCTGTTTCTGTTATAAGATGCAATCAGCTTATAGTTGAGTACCACCTTATAACTTCCTTGAAGCTCCAACAAAGCTATAAGGTGATACATAAATGCTCAACTGTGAGTGCACCACTGCATCCTATGAAAGAAACAGCTGTAAGCTAATGACACTTCTGCATCTTCACATGAGAATGTCTACACAAAGAAAAAAACATTGATATTATGTTTACATTCCCTCTGAGTATTATATTTTGATGCCCTGCACTTTCAAAGTCTAGTGTAATTAAAAGAATCCTTTACTTGAAAACAGAATTGACACTAAGAAGGCATCCAACCATGAAATACTGCCTGAAATATGTATCCCTCCATCCCATTTCAGCAGGGAAAAAAGGACATAAAAACAAAGTCATTCCTGTTTATACATGAAACTATATCCTACAATCTCTCTAGTCATTCTGAAATCTGATAATACAGTTAAGCTATGCTTCACTGAAGAGGACTAGTATGAGTGAAACACATCAAGAGTTATCTACCATTGAAGATCAGACTCATTCCCCAATGCATTCTTTTACTTTTTACTTATTTCAGTCAATGGACAGCAGTTTATGCTATGGCACTACCTTGAAGGGTTGATTTGAATACATTGACCTCATTAGTTTGGCACTTATTTTGTTGATCTCTTTTGCCTAACAGCTAAGTTATGGAGAGATAAACAAACCAACTCTGGTTGTCAAGCAGTGATGAGGGACAAGCACAAACATGATACATGTATATATATATATATATATATATATACTCTTTTACTTGTTTCAGTCTTTTGACTGTGGCCATGCTGGAGCACCGCCTTTAGTCGAGCAAATCGACCCCAGGACTTATTCTTTGGAAGCCTAGTACTTATTCTTTCGGTCTCTTTTTGCCGAACCGCTAAGTTACAGGGACATAAACACACCAGCATCGGTTGTCAAGCGATGTTGGGGGGACAAACACATACACACATACATATATATATACATATATACGACAGGTTTCTTTCAGTTTCCGTCTACCAAATCCACTCACAAGGCATTGGTCGGCCCAAGGCTATAGTAGAAGACACTTGCCCAAGATGCCACGCAGTGGGACTGAACCCGGGACCATGTGGTTGGTAAGCAAGCTACTTACCACACAGCCACTCACTTCCTCTTAGCTTCCTTCTATCAAATTCATTCACAAGACATTGGTTGCCCCAGGGTATATTAGAAGACACACAAGGTGCCAAAGAAGTGGGACTGAGCTAAAAACCACTTGGTTGCAATGCAAGCTTCTTAACCACATAGCCATGCCTGCAATTAATTCTAATTAAAGGTCTAGTATAGTCCCCTTGCTCGTTACTTTAACCCTTTAGCATTTAAACCAGCCATATCTGCCAAAAGTATTCTGCCTGTTTTATGTTCAAACTGGCCAGATTTGATCTCTCACACCAACCCTACAATACTGTTTTAAAAATTAACAGCTACCTCATCAAAATCTCATAGCTACAAGATAATGTATGATTAGTTCAAAACAATGTGGATAAAAAAACATTAATTTTGACAGAATAATGCGAACACTAAAGGGTTAATTGACAAATATTTTTTTACTTTCTAGGGCAGTAAGCAAGCAGAATCGCTAACATGGCAGGCAAAATGCTTCACAGAATTTCATCCATCTTTATGTTCCACATTCAAATTTTACCAAGGTCAACTTTGATTTCTATTCTTTCAGGGTTAATGACATACACACCTGTTGAGCAGTGGGGTCGATGTAATTGACCTACCCACCACCCCAAAATTGATGACCTTGTTCCAAAATTTAAATCCTTATTTCTTGATTTTCTATGCTCTGATACTCGGTTCTTATTTTAACAGTTCCCAAAACAAAAGACAAAGTTAACTTTGATCGGATTTGAATTCAGAAATGAGAGCAATAAAACTAAGTATTTCTAAGGTCTTTTAAGCCTTAGTGTGTTTGACAACCACCATTATGAAATTGTTTCTGACAAGGTCAAAAGGTAAATTTTTCAGGAGATTAATAAAATCAACTGAATTATATTTGCCTCTTTAACAGTGTTTCGCAAAGTAAGTTCCATGAAAAAATTCTAGGGTTCCACAAGATAATATTTTTATAAAATTTAATGAAAATTCATCTTCTATAAAAAATAGCATTTAGACTATATATATATATATATATATATTTACTTGTTTCAGTCATTAGATTGCAGCCATGCTAGGACACCAACTTTATAATATATATATATATATATATATATATATAATCATAAATATATAGGGATTAGCAGTATCCTGCTTCTCCAACATACTGAGAATTCAGAAATAGCAGCCAAAGAACTACTGATTCCAAAACTACAAATTTTTCTCTAATTGATAGCGATATTTATGGTACACACAGAACAAAAAACAGAAGAGAAGAGTAAAAAAACAAACAAAACTAAAGGCAGGTTTGTTTTT
>NC_068981.1:33139988-33149309 GCF_001194135.2 Octopus bimaculoides
TATACATACATATATATAATTTACAGGAAGTTAGTTATATGGCCGGTCATATGTTTGTCTATATGTTCAGTTATAATAAAAACAATTTTACATTAATCTGATGGGTTACTCTATACTTTTGCAGAGTAACAAATAAAGATTATATATATATATATATATATATAGTAATTTTTTATGAACAAATTCTCTCAAATTTATTGTCTTTATAAAATTTATTGACAGGGCTTGTGGTGGACGTTAGCCAAGGGTTCAACAACAAAATGGTTTGGGAATTACAGTTCAATAATATTGATTTCCCACTTAGGTACAAGGTCATACATTTCAGGAGAGGACAATCGATTTAATAGTCACTTGGCTGGTGCTTAATTTCATCAACACCCTGAAAGATGATGAATGGTGAAATTGACCTTGGCAAGGATCGAAAACAGAACGTAAAGGGACTAAAATAAACACTGCAGAGCACTTCTTCCGTTGCCCTACTGTTTCTGTTAAACCACCGTCCTCTGCCCTTTCTCTAAATGTTATTTTTGAAGTCATTAAATGAAAATATATAAAAATATAATTAAAAAAAACTTGGGGTTTGTATAGCATAGAAAACGCTACAAAGCAATAACGAATTCAAACATTAGCAGACGGCCAGAAATTTAGCGTGGGAGAAAAGTTAACTGAACCACCCCACTTAAAACTCTTTCCAGCACGCAACAGCATTGATTCTCATCCCTAGAATGATGGAGTTTAAGGCAATGCAACCATAAGTGTCCCAGTCCGACTAGCTGAGTAGCGTGCAGAGTCTTCTTTTATAATTCTGCCGTCCCACCAGTCTATAAATTGCTTGTGTTAGCAAAGAGTGTAGTGTTCTATTATAATTCCATTTTATAAGAATATTAAAATTGAACCAAGTAATTTAACCCTGGTACTCGTTTTAAAGATGTCCAGACGGAGGAAAGACTCAAGAGGGTAGAATGGCAGCACCGTTAGAGGGTCGGACAAATGACCTGGCAGTATTTAGTTATAGCCTTTTTTACGTTGAGATCAAATTCTGCCACGGTCAACTTTGTCTTTCATCCTTATGCGCTCGATAAAACAATGTACCAGTTCATATTTCAGTAAAACATCTTAGATGCGAATGGAATTAAGTGGAAGACTAAACACAGGGATTGGGACACAGAAGGGAAAATTATGCAGCCATGTATCGCAAAGCGCCTTGACGGGACTACACACCCTAAAATAAATTAAATCAAAATAATATAAATGGCTCGTAACAGACGCAAATTTGAGACGTAGGGGACATATCAACTTTGTCATTTCACACAAATTTAACATATTTCACAATAACCGAAAGAACGAACCCCACTTGGTCACTATTTACTAGAAACAACAGCCAAATCTCACTGAACAACTTACCAGTGTTAAAAGGGGAAAACAAGCTTAGTAATGAAGATCTTGAATAAAAGATGGTCACACCTTTGATTAGATAGATCTGCTCGATCATGGCTATCCTCGGGCTAACCAACACATTAAAATTACATTGTAGTATCTTTTTATTAAGAAACCGAAAACTCAGGGAGCTTCTTTCGGTTTGCTTGTATTTTTATTTTATTTTTTGCATTTCATCGAACGATTAAGAAATGTTTTTTGCCTTTTTTTTTTGTTACTTGTAAAATTTCCGCAAGTAATAATCTACAATTTTTTAAAGAAGCATTTCTTCAATTCGATTAATAAATTTGAAAATGTATGGCTTATTAAAAATATTTCTTAATTATTCTGAAATGCTTGTTCATGTGTAAGTGCCTAACAATAAAATAGTACATATAATAATAAACAGAATCTTTTTTTAAATTCTCAGACTTTATCTGACACTTTTTTTTTTGTTAGATCACAAAGAGAGAGAGAGGGAGAGAAAATGATTAATATACAGTGATTAATAGAATGAATGGGTTAGTAATGAAAACATTTACCAAACACAAAATATTAGTGGAGTAATGTCTATTTGATATATCTTCGCTTTTCTCGATTAAATCTGAAGCTGTATGTATGATTTGGGGAAACTAATAATCCATCAAAATGATATTTTGAAATGTAGATACAAGAAATATTCATGTTTTTCTTTCTTTTAAATGTAAAAGATCAAACGTTAGTTAGTATATACAGTGTTAAATAAAATACTTTCAGAATTTATATGACACCGGTATCGATCGCGTACACGGTGAAAGTTTAGAAACAGGCCCCCAACTGAATTTGCTATGTATGTTAATTCAGTTTCAATATGTTTATTACAGATCCAGAATGTTTAATGCTAGCAACATGGAAACAAAGATAACGAGAAATATAAGATTAGGATAGTGTGTGTGTGTGTGTCAGTTAATGACTTGCGATTTAAAAAATGAATTTACTTTAGCAATTAACAAATCAGACAAATCTGGACATGTTGTCTTATCTCGACCTCATAACCTTCCTTATGCCTGCTGAAGAAGTGAAGGAATCATTAGATTAAAACTGGTTATTAATCCTTGTCCACCTCCTCTGATGTTAAGTTCTCCCAAAAAGTATTCCTAGGAGAAACGGCTTAGATTGGCTGCATGAGAATTTTTTTATTTTACCCTAGCAATTTTCAAATATTTATATCAATGGTCAAAATATTCTATTTAATGAATATAAAGAACGACTATTATAAAATATTTAAGATATCTATGGTACAGTGAGTTCCACCCTTTTCCCGTTTGTCTAGCTATCAGTTATTCATCATCAGCATCATCTTTTAACATCTGCCTTCCAGGTTGGCATGGGCGGGATGGTTTGACAGGAGCCAGCCAGGTAGAAGCCTGCACCACACTCCTGTGACAGTTTCGACAGGATTTTTACAGCTGGATGCCCTTCCTAACACCAACCACCCAGTAGAGTGGACTTTGGGTACACAAAATTTAGTTGATAATTGAATAGAAACAACAGCAGGCAAATTTTTTATATGGTTTCCATTTATAATAATAAATCTTGGTTGAATATAGTGTTCAATTACTAGAGGTAATGTGGCCTTAGTTCTATCTGGAACATCAAATAATATGTCCATTCTTACTGCAGTTTCAAACATTCCTCAAAACCACTACTAACAAAGATTTATCATATTTATATATAATTTACCTGACATGACAATAGAACTGCAAACTTGATTTATGTAAACAAGCTGCTAAAAATTGGGAAAGAAGAGAAAAGGAAATCAGTAAATAAACCATGAATATGTTTGTCAGTCGGAGTGATGAGGACCACCTAATCATCCTTAAGAATGACTGATGACGTGTGTAACGAAGATGAGTAAATAAGGAAAATGTAAAAATGATATACAACTTGAGACGAAAATAAACTGGTAAGCAATGATTGATTCGCCGTTATAAAATACAATGATTGTTATACATGAAGTAGAATAAAATAACTAAGATGTGTGAGAGACTACGTGGTTAAGCTGGATTGTCAATCTTGTAGACAAAGCTGATGTAATGTTTGGTGGTGTGTAGAGGCAACCATTGGTCTGTTGGTCATGTTGTGTTCATACAACAATGATGTAGGCAAGTGTCTGGTGGAGGTGAAAGCAGAGACTGGCTGGTGTCAGATACATCGTTGTTCAAGACGAGTTGCGTGTGGTCAGTGATATGCCTAAGACCAAGAGCAGTTGGGAACTGTTGTTCTTGTAGAAGTCAGTAGGCTCTTAGAGCTGGTGATTAATTTCCCATGTGAGGAACAATGAACTGTTGTACCAACATGATTGGGCGACTGGAAACTGACCAATACGAACAAGTACAGTTATTCACAAGGTCATGTGACCTACTGGAACAAAACGGCTTGTGGAGCTGATATCTAGGTATCTAAACCTGTGGGGATGAACTGGAAGAAGAGGGTCATGACGTCAATGATCAAGGGACTGACCAGAAGAGGAAGCATGAGAAGTGAAGTGAGGGGGAGACAGGATAGGGTTGTCCTCTTTCCACGGGATAAGGACACCTTCCTTAATCCACTTCTCTACCTCTTCTTCAAACTTCCTCCACTGATCTCAAAGATCACCTCTTCACTTCACTCCATGTCAAAATCTACCACCTACCCAGGTGGGCGCCTTGCACATTGTGATCTTCTTAAATTGGGAAACTCATTCTCTTCCTCTTCTCCACAATCATCATCCAACGAAGTGTCAATCCTATGAACAACCAAGACATAGCATGGCATTTCATCCACAGAGATGTTGATTTTGGAATTGACAGCCATCCCTATTCCTCTGTTCCACTGAGTTGAGCAGCATGCCATTGGTGGCTTGAGCCAGACTTCATCTCCCACCTCCACGAAGTTGGGCCCTCTCTCTTCTACAAGGCATCTTTTTGGTTTACTCGGATGCTGCCATTCATATTTGAATATCGCTATATGTGGTTTGGACTCTTTGGCCTGTCTTGATTGGGGCAATATGTTGTACCAGAACACCACTTCCGGTGGTGAGACATGTCCCCTCTCCGCCACGGCCTTGATCATTCGATGATGTCTCTCCACAATCCCATTTCCAGTCAGCCTGTACACTGCTCTAAAAAAGCAGTGCACTTTCCACCTGTCAAGTATCTCCTTCAGCACCTCTGAATGAAATGCTGTGCTGTTGTCCATCAGCAATTCATCCACAGGGCCCTGCTCTAAGATAACCTAATTTAGAATACGTGCCATCTTGTCCGCAGTGCCTGTCCTCAATTCCCTCCTCACGCTTCCTCTTCCAGTCAGTCCTTTGACCATTGACATCATGGCCCTCTTCTTCCGGCTCATCTCCACAATGCCTAAACAACCATGATGCAAACATCTCACACATAATAACAGTGTAAATCACTTCTGTTACACGTGCATCGTGACTTTGCTTAAAATGAAGAAGAGTTGAGCATCTTCAACCTCATTCTCATGTTTGTGAGCATCTTCAGTCCAGTGACAAGACCAGGTCAAGACGACAAAGGATGGAGAAAGATGCACTGGATGACCAAGATGTCTTACTTGCCACATCTTGCTCTCTGCAAAGAGACGTTATTGTTCCACATATATTTCTGCACCTGTACAAGGGGGTGCTGTAAAGTTCTTGGCTTTGGGTAAAAGAAAATACAAGAGGATCAGTTAATTGTAATTTTATTCAACATAGTCCCTTCACAGATTCATACACTTATTGCAGCAACCCTTCAGTTTTTCTAAGACCTGTAAAAGAACTCAGAAGGTTAAGGCCTCCAACTAGGCCTTTCACGGTTCTCTTAAAGCCAGGAACTTTTCAGCACCCCCTCTTACTACCCACTTTCTCTTTAACCTATTACAGTAAATGTAATCAAACCTAAGAATTACCAATGTTTAAGTAAACCATTTTAGCACCAGGTGCAAACTGCACATGTAAAAAAATCTCCTGGTGTGCATATGTGCTGAAAAAAGAAAATTCATCCTAAATTTCTCTACTGCATAAGCTGTAAAACTATGAACTTGTATAACTTATCTAAAATTACTCTTTTGGTCTTGATACTGTCAGAATTTTTCATGTGGGTTCTTACAAACTTGTGTGGTTGTGATTTCAAACTTGATGGCAATGAGTGGCTCCCCACTCCTATTTTTGTTTTGGAATTAGGTTTCTAGGTGACTGATGTAGGAAAGAGTGAAGCAATACAGATGTGTGTGGAGGGTATGACTGATGTCATCTGTTTATGTTGAAGTGTGTGGGCAGATGGAGGAAGTATGAGTTGAGTGTAGGTTAAAACATGTGGGAGAGAGGGCAATTATTTGTACATTATTCAGGAATCAATTTCTTCCAAGTATACGGCTTAGGAACATGCCAATGACTGAACTGGAACTTTGTATCTATTGCTCTCTGGGTGAGAGATCGCAGTTCGTGATGAGTTATCTGTGAAACAAGTGAGTGAGGTGTCAACTTGATGATAATGAAGATGGTGATGATGATGGTGATGATGATGCTGATGCTGATGGCAGCAATGATGATGGCAATGACAATGATGATGCTGATGATAATTTCAATGATGATGATGATGATGATGATGATGATGATGAGGAGGAGGAGGAGGAGGAGGAGGAGGAGGAGAAGGAGGAGGAGGAAGATGGATCTTCCAGTGGTTTCAATGATGAGCATTCAATTATTCAATCATCTGAAATACCTATAAATTAAATTAACATATAAGTGACTCAGTACAGACATGAGTACCCTTGACATAATTCTGAAGCCAAATCAGCGTGATGTGCTTGGACATTTGAATTACAAATACAATCCATCTAACAGGCTTACACACATTTCTAACCTATTTTATTCACAAGGCTTGGATTAACACAAGATTATGCTCCAAAATGCCATTGTGTACATCATGGGTTAGAGACTGAATCTCCAGATCCTATTATAGTTAAGCAAATGTCTTAACCATTCAGCAATTAAAACAATCTTAGTACTTAATTCAGTGATTGGTATTTTGTAAACTAACCAGTAAAGTTGTTCCCCAGGAGGGCGCAGATGAATGGTTCAAATTCCATCAAGTAAAAGTTTTTATGTCTTCCCCCTTATCATCATCATTATTTAATGTCTGTATTTAATACTGGTATGGGTTGAATAGTTTGACAGGATCCAATTAGGCTGAGGGCTATGCTGATCTCCAGTGTCTGCTTTGGCATGGTTTCTACTGCTGGATGCTCTTCCTAATGCTAACTACTTTACAGAATGCACTGGATACTTTTCCAGTGGCACCAGCACTAGTGGAGTCACCAGATAACTTGCAAGAAAAAAAAAAACCTTAACTGAGTGGGGGTGCAGTATTGAAGAAGGTGTCTTTGTATTGAGAAGCTAAAGTATAAAAGCAGAGAAGGAACAGGTGTCATGCTGTAGAGGAGATACATGACTACTCCAGCAGGAAAGGGAGAATGGATGGTGGAGATGAAGTATTAGGGTATATACTTAAAATACAAGAAGGTGGATATAGAGAGAACAAAGGTAAAACTCTCTATGTCTCTATATTTAGTGTTTAGTATTTTTTTTTTACTCTTTAGAAAGTGGTATCCATAAACTCTTGTAAACCCTCTGAGATTGATGGAAAGGAGGGAGGGGGGAAGGTAGTCTTAACCTGAGACCTGAAAGCTTGTAACAACATGGAATGGAATCTGCTAAAGACACTCAAGGTGCTAGATGGCAGAGTTAAACCAGGTTAAGACCATCACTTCAATAAGCTATGGCAGGATTTTGAGCTCAGAATGCAAAGAGCCGGGACAAATACAGCCAGACATCCAGTCCAACATTTATATGGTTCTGCCCTGGGCTAATACTTTTTATCATTCCTAAAAGGATGAAAGGAAAGTCTGACCTCAGCAGGATTTGAACTCAGTGCACACAGTGCTGAAACAAATACCACAAGTCATTCTATCTGATGCTCTAATGACTCTGCCAATTCACTGCTTAATACATATATTACTTTCTAATATAACATCAATTAATGAAATTAAAAGACATTATCGACAGAAATATGTCACCTGAAGCAGCCTGCCTTTGGCAATATAATAGTGCTGTTCCAAAATACACTTCACAGATGTTCTGGGGTGCTTCATCAGTGATGTTTCTGGGGTCTCAGAAGGTTTTGCATCTTTTAACACTAGAAGCCTTGCCCAGTTAACCCAACCAGAGGTGATCGAGTCCCAGCTTGCATTGTAGTTGCAGTAAACCACCCTTTATCCAAGGCAATCCAGAGGCCTCTTCTGCAACTTCATTAATAGAATATATGACCCTCCTCTTTGCTGCAACAATAACTAATGGCTAATAATAATGAAAAATATCAGAGACAATATTTTTCCTTTGCTCTTAACACAGACATGGAAACAGATAACTGGCTTTCATTATTTGGTTATTAATATTGGTTTCAAATTTTAGCACAAGGCCAACAAGTTTGAGGGAGGGGTTAAATTGTACATTGACCCCCATCAACCTCAAAAGGATGAAAGATAAAGTTGACTTCAGTGGAATCTGAACTCAGAACACAAAGATGAACGAAATGCAGCTAAGAAGTTTGCCTGATGTGCGAACAATTCTACCAGCTACCACCCTATTTTGGTCATTAATATTAGAATTATCTCCACACTGGAAAATTCTATCTTGGCTGTTCCGTTCTTTTCAAACATTATACAAAGATGAGGTTGTAGTTTTGTTGTTATCCAAGAATGGATACAATGTCCAGTAATTGGGAATGTACTTCAATCCAGCAGATACAAAGACAGTACAAAAAAAAAAACAAGTTCAACAGACACAAAAATCAGAGAGATGGTATCTCTCACTTCAGTGCTAGCTCTATAAAACAAAACTCAAAGCTCTCACCTTCTTGAAAGAATGTACCACAAACAAGATGTTTGCTCAATCTGTCTTAGATAGCAGCTGAAACAGTTCTTTCTGTTTATATAGAACACTGTCAGAATGCAATTTATCAATGTTTGCTCTTCAGCTAGCCTTAATATGAAATATGTTTCAGTTGAATGAGACATCTATTTACTGTATCTCAATTTCATTTACTTACTGTACCTCAACAAAGAGAATCAACCACACAGGTTGATTCTTTTTTATTTTATCTCAGCAACATTTTCAGTTCACATAAAACCAAAAGAACTTTATTTCAAGAACATAAGCATAGCACAACTTCTATATATTCAACTCAATCTTCTTGTCAATGTTGTAATTGAAAATCGTTATTCCTCTCTATATAAATTACTATCTCATTCAAACATATAATTACAAAATTTTAAAAGTGAACATGTAGTGTTTAGATATATTGATTTGTTGTACCACTTAGGCTGGCAGAGGGCTACACTTCTAATAGTATGTAGAAAACAAAAGATAACCATTATATATAATTTATCACTGACTCTCATCATCATCATCATCATCGTTTAACGTCCACTTTCCATGCTAGCATGGGTTGGACGATTTGACTGAGGACTGGCAAACCGGATGGCTGCACCAGGCTCCAATCTGATCTGGTAGAGTTTCTACAGCTGGATGCCCTTCCTAATGCCAACCATTCCAAGAGTGTAGTGGGTGCTTTTATGTGCCACTGGCACGAGGGCCAGTCAGGTGGTACTAGCAAGGGCCACACTCAAAATGTTGTTTCTTACATGCCATCTGCACAGGAGCCAGTCCAGCGGCACTGGCAATGACCTTGCTCGAATGTTTTTTCACGTGCCACCAGCATAAGTGCCAGTAAGGCGATGCTGGTAACAATCACACTCAAATGGTGCTATTTATGTGCCACTGGCACGAGGGCCAGTCAGGTGGTACTAGCAAGGGCCACACTCAAA
>NC_068981.1:33149319-33151309 GCF_001194135.2 Octopus bimaculoides
TTTAGTGTCCAGTGAAGTAAAGGTACGAATAAGTGGGCTGGCTACACCCCTGGCAGAGGCCACGGATTATGGTCTCACTTGGCTTGCCGGGTCTTTTCACACATTGCATATTTCCAAAAGGTCTCAGTCACTAGTCATTGCCTTGGTGAGGCCTAATGTTCGAAGGTCGTGCTTCACGACCTCATCCCAAGTCTTCCTGGGTCTACCTCTTCCACAGTTTCCCTCAACCGCTATGGTGTGGCACTTTTTCACACAGCTATCCTCTTCCATTCTCGCTACATGACTATACCAGCGCAATCATCTCTCTTGCACACCACAACTGATGCTTCTTAAGTCCAACTTTTCTCTCAAGGTACTTACACTCTGTTGAGTATGCACACTGATATTCTCACCTTCATATTTTCTGCACATACTTCTCTAAGATTGCTACTAAATGTACAGTATATGAGTAGTTGCATATTTTCTTGGTACACTTATTGATAACATCGTAAAAGTAATCTATTGTGTAAGCTTACACCTTTTTGATATGTTTATTAACCTTCCCTTTTTCAAAAGGAAGCTATAGACTATCTCAATATTGACTAGGAGTTGATTTCTTTAATGTAGTTCTTTCCTTTTCATGGTTAGATTCTTCATAACCATCCTCCTGTATTCTTCTAGAACATTATTGTTTTTACCCTTCTGTTTCACACTATCATCACACAACATAACCAGTTATTTTACTGTCTTGCCCAGAAAGTAGTCTTCCAGACTTCACTGATTTTCTCTTCATGACAAGTGTAACACACTATTCAATATAAAACTATATCACAATGAGACTTCAATAAATTGATTTGCCATAAAGATTGAATGAATTAATGTGTCACAGGACAGGTGTCTTTCTTCATCTGAGATTCAAGAATTTAAAATGCTACCATCTCAATTAATGCTAGTGAATGTTACTGAATGGAGAATGGAGTAAAGTTAGAGTGGTGTAGACCAGTGCTACTCAAAATGGTGGTCCATAGACCGGTGCTGGTACACGGCGAGTTTCCAGAAAAGAAAGAAACATTATAAAATGCTTATGTAATATTGTATTATTTGTTTACAAAATAAATATAAGGTAATAAAAATTGTCAACTTTTATTACATTCATTATATGTATTGTTTCCAGTATAAATTAATATTACTAAGAAATATTACCGGTCCCTGGCACATTGGAAAAAGAAAAAACTGCCAGTATGCCACATCAGATAGTTTGAGAAGCACTGGTAGACAATAAGTTGATGTGTGGAGAGAAAGAAAGAGAGAGAGAGAGAGAGAGAGAGAGAGAGAGAGAGAGGAGAAGCTAATGAGAGGTGATGTGTAAGGTGAGCAAATGGGGAGGATGTAAATGGTGATGTAATGGAATAGGAGTGCTAGAGAGAACTAAAGTTAGTTATAAGGTAGATGTGAAGTGAGGTCAAAGGAATGGTGGGAAGGCCCAGTTCAAGTGAAGATGGAAATAACTACTAGACATGTATGTGCACACACATACACATATGCAAACACACAAACATACACATACAGATGTATACTGGAAGAAGAAGAAGAAAAGGGATAGTAGAAAGGAGAATTGAGAAATGCCTATAGTAGGGATGGTCAAATATTGTACAGTACAACCTGACTGGAGGTGGAGGAGATAGCGGAAGTAGGGTGGAGAGGACAGCACAAGTTGGAAGAGAGGCTAAATGATTATATATATATATATATATGTATATATATATATATATACATTATATATACAATGTACATATAACACACATAGTATATACAACTATTTACATATGATATGCACATGAATATATAAAATTCACAAGGCAGCAAGCTGGCTGAAACGTTAGCATGCCGGGCAAAATGCTTAGCAGTATTTCGTCTGTTTTCATGTTCTGAGTTCAAATTCCGCCAAGGTCGACTTTGCCTTTCATTCTTTCAGGGTCAATAAATTAAGCACCAGTTGCATACTGGGGGG
>NC_068981.1:33151331-33151917 GCF_001194135.2 Octopus bimaculoides
GGGGGGGGGGGGTCGATCTAATCGACTGACCTCTGCTCCAAAAATTTTCGGGCCTTGTGCCTAGAGTAGAAAAGAAGAGATAAAATTCACACACACATAAAAAAATATATATATGCAGCCCAACATGAATACATTTAAGCCATAAAGCACCATAAAACTAAATGTATGAGTGCAGAAAGCAGTTTAGAATAGAAGACTGAATGAAAGGAAGTTGAGGCATATACTCATGCCGAGTGGATGGGTTCTTAGGTTGAGAACTTTGGGTTTCTTTGTGTTTAAAGATATCAAACTATAGTTGGAGAATACAATAAACTGACTGGGTGTCTGTGAAATATTGGAGTGACTAGGTATGACAAATTTCTAAGATATAGCTTTAAGGACTCTCTAGCCATTACTACAGCTATCTACAGATGCTCACAGAACCTATCAGTTGACCAGCAACCTGTTTTGCTTGTGGTGGTCGAACCGGTGAGTTAAGGGGACATAAACACACCCGCATCGGTTATCAAGCGATGGTGGGGGGATACACAAACACACACATATATATATATATATATATATATATATATATATATATATATATATA
>NC_068981.1:33151927-33159487 GCF_001194135.2 Octopus bimaculoides
ACATATACGTATATATACAACGGGCTTCTTTCAGTTTCCATCTACCAAATCCACTCACAAGGCTTTGGTCGGCCCGAGGCTATAGTAGAAAACACTTGCGCAAGGTGCCACGCAGTGGGACCGAACCCAGAACCATGTGGTTGGTAAACAAGCTACTTACCACACAGCCACTCCTGCACCAACAAACTACCAAACTTAAGAAAACAAAACTGGTACAGGATGTGATTTGTTTGACTAAAACCCTTCAAGGTGGTGCCCAAGCATGGCCACAGTTCAGATATTGTATCACTCTCTTCAGCCCTCATTCCAGACATTATTTACAGTAGTTGAGTAGATCTTTTTCATGAGTGAAGCTTCTTTTGAATAAATAATTATTGCTGACATACTGAACTTCTTTATATAGGTTAGGCAATGGCTGTGTATTCAAAAGACATCACAATTGGCAATGTCAGTGTACATGTTTGACAGAGTGTAAGCGTCTTGAGAGAAAAGTTAGGTATAAGAGGCATCACGTGTGGTGTGCAAGAGAGTCGTATGCGTTGGCATAGTCATGTGATGCATATGGACAAGGACAGCTGTGTAAAGAAGTGCTGATCCATAACTGTGGAGGGAATCTGTGTTAGAAGTAGACCCAGAAGACATGGGATGAGATGGTGAAGCATGATCTTTGAACCTTGGACCTAACAGAGGCAATGACTAGTGACCAAGACTATTGGCAATATGCTGTGCTTGAGATGAACCACGAAGCCAAGTGAAATTGCAGTCATGGATGATACTGATGTCACGTAACTGGCACCTGTGCAGATGGCACGTAAAAATCACCCTTTGAACATTAAGCTTCACAGAAGCAAAGTGTTTGAGCTCCTTTCAAGTGTTGGGCCTCACAGAAGCAATGACTGAGACCTGTTGTGCTTGAGAAGAAGGCCCATCAAGCCAAGTAAAATTGCAGTCATGACAGATACCGGTGTCATGCAAACGATACCCAAGCCAGTGGCATGTAAAAGCACCTTTCAAGCATTGGGCTTTACAGAGGCAAAGACCGAGACCATTTAGCATTATGCCATGCTTCGAGCGCTGGGCTTCACAGAGGCAATGACCGAGCCCAATTGGCATTATGCCATGCTTGAGAAGAAGCCAAGTAAAACTAGTCATGGCAGATACCAGTGTTACGCAAATGGTATTCATGCCAGTTGCACATAAAAGCACCCATTACACTCTTGGAACAGTTGATGTTAAGAAGGGCATCCAGCCATAGAAAACCATACCAAAACAGACTGGAGTTTAGTGCAGCTTTCCAGCTTACTAGCTCTGTCCAACCTATTCCAGCATGGACAATGGACGTTAAATGATGATGATGGATGATGAAATATATATATATAAAATTAAGATGAGGATTCCGATAGAATCAGGTACTTGAAAGGTATGCATTGCTCTGTTGATTTGGGCGACTTCCACATGAATAGCTTCCTTCAAATTGTCCAATGTGCAGAAGTTATGCACATACACATGTGCCTTGAGGCTTTCTCACAAGAAGTGATCACACATGGACAAATCAGGGGGCCAAGGAATGTCAGTAAACCTGAAAATAAGGTGGTCACCGAAGAGAGGGCGAAGACCGGCCATTGATGCTCTGGTTGTGTGGACTGTCACTCCATCCTGCTGAAACCACACACATTGAATAGACATACGTTTTCATCGTAATTCAGGCACAAAGAAGTTATTTATCATCTCGATGTAACACTCGGAGTTCACAGTAACAGCATTTCCATTATTGTAAGGACCAATGATGACAGCTTTTTCAACAGCACATCAGACTGACACTTTTGGGCTGTGCAGTGGTCTTTCATGCAGTTCTCTCGGATTTTCATGAGCCCAATAACAACAGTTCTGTTGATTCACTATGCCATTGAGATGAAAATGAGTTTCATCACTCATTAACAAAAGAGGTTGTCATTTGCCTCAAAAACTGCTTCCATCTGACGTGTGAAGTTAAGCCACTGTGCATAGTCCCATGGTTTCAACTGTTGTCCAATGGCAATTATGTACAGGTAGAAATGCAAGTCTTCATGCAAAATACGCCGTACTGATTGATTGCCGATGCCAGGTTCAGTGGAATGCCTCAGAGCAGAGTGATTCGGACTCTGTTTGAAAGCTTGTCTGATGCGTTCCACATTTTCCAGGGTCCATACCATTTGTGGCACCCCCACCATTCGCGACGTCCCCACCTTTCGTGGTGCCCCCACCAGTCTCCTATTCATTAGTGTACCTCTTGTTTGAAGTGCATTTAGCCAATGTAAGATTGCATTATGAGCAGGAACAGACACTTGGGATATCCCAGAAACAGTTGTAAGACTTCAAATTCACCTTACCCTAAATTATTATAAATGACTTGAGATACTTGTCCTAAAATATACTCTCCTTCATTTTCTACAATGCTCTTCCATCTATCTGGTAGACTTGGAAGGCCCCCTCTTCCAAAATTCTCTTGTCCTTGATGAAAAATACTCCTCCAGTATTGTTCTGACCTCATCTACAGAATTCATATTTTTTCTATGCATATGATTTTGAAGACTGCAGAATAAATAATAATCAGATGGGGCAATGACCGGCGAATATGATGGGTGGGGCATCATTTCCCATTCAAACTGCTCCATCCTTTGGAATGTCATCCTCACTGTATGAGGCCAGGCATTATTCTGATAGAAATTTGAAAACTTTCGTCTTGACACCACAGACAGACATTTTTCTTCTGGCACTGACTGAAACCGCTCAAGCTGCTTTCAGTAGATCCCTTTTGTTATCGTTTCATTTGGGTTTAAAAATTCAAAGTGGACTAAACCTTTCATATCCCACCAAACAAAGAACAACACCTTACGTTGGTGAACACCTTCTTTAGCCTGGGCTGTTGGTGTTTTACCTCTTCATACTAATTGTCTTCAGCATTTGACATTTTTATAGAGAACCCATTTCTCGTCATCAGTCACTATTTGGTCGAAAAAAGGTTCATTTGTGAGACGTGGCAGCAAAGAAGAGCACACAATTAGACTCGGAAAGTTTGTGAGGAACCCATTGACCCAATTTGCTGACTTTTCTGATGGCACACAGGTGTTGATGAATGGTTGAATGACCAAATCCAAGCTTCTCTGCTAGTTCCTCAACAGTTACAATGGGATTTTGTTCCACCAGGGTTTGCAAGATTTCCTTGTCAAGCTTTACAGATCTTCTAAGACAAGGTTTGTCTTCTAGGCTGTAGTTTCTGGCTTGGAATTTCTGGAACCACCATTGACACTAGCTTATGCTTATTGTCCAATCCCCATATACTGCATTAATATTCCTTGCACTTTCCATTGTAGTGTTACCTTTATTGAACTCATAAAATAACATATGCTGAATATACTCCTTTGTCACTTCCACTATAGCTTTGAAAAAATAACTTAAAATTGAACTGCATTCTTCAAAACTTGCACTAGGAATAAGTACAAGGTAAAATTACTACCTGCTTTTATAGTAAGTTCATGCAGGTAGTTTATCCTGTCCCCCATCGACTTTTAGTTCTTGCAATTGCAAAAACTGCATTATTTATGGAATGACCCAATATACAAACATACATATAAAGAGAGAGGGGGATGAGGGGAGAGAGGGGGGATGAGGGGAGAGAGAGAGAGGGAGGGAGGGAGAGATATATGTATGTCAGACAGCTATCGTCCTAAAAACGTTGACACTTTTTGCCATTGGTAAGAAAGGAATGTTAATATTTGTTTTTTTCAGTTTACACCAAGTCATAAATTTGTAGGAGGTGTATGTAATCATAAGAAACTCTATATATTATTAACTCTTTATTACCTGAGTTCAGATATCATTGGAGTTATTTGGTTTATCATCCTTTTGCAATGAATAAAATAAATATCTCTTTTACTTGAACTTGTTGGATTATAAGTAAAATATGTATATAAGTAAAATGCATCCCTTCATTGGCCCTAAAAAAGCGAATCTTGTCATCATTATCCCTCTCTCTGAATCACAACACAGATTCAGGAAAGCTCTGCATGATTGCATATCAAAAGATAACTTAGCCATTCACTAAAAGGATATCAATAAAATAAGTCCCAAACTGAAATAAGTACTGGCTGATATGTTTGTATAAAATGAAAGCTTTGAATGTTGTGCACCAGCATGGCCACAATTTAATGACTGAACTTGGAGAATAGATACAGAACCAGAGTTGTGAATGTTTAAAATTGCACGTATGTATTCTAATTTTGCAGTGGAAGTGTCTTGGTTGTAGAGATGGTCTACTAGGTTGATTTAACTGTTGTTTGGGGTTTTCACTGATGAATTTTTGGCAAATTGTAACTCCAAGTATTATAACATTAATTTGATATAACTTGTTGTCCAATCATTGCAGAATTGTTTATTCATTATTTTCATATATAATATAAACATTAGTTGGTTATTCATTATTTTACAGCTTTGATAATAATTGGTAAAAAAAAAAAAAAAATTTTTTTTAATTAGAGCCATTTTATACTGCCTGTAGAAAAAAGGACTGAGTGCAAGGACAGCAACAAAAGAAATTAATGATGTGGAAGACTTAAGAATTGTCAATGAATATGTGGCACAAAACTGGTTCAGACATTTCAAGAAAAGTGACACCAGCCTTGAAGACAAACCAAAGTCAGGGAGAACATCTGATTAGGCCTTGCTTGAAATGGTTGAATAACAGCCAAGCACAAGTGCTCATTCATTCTCAGCAGAACTTGGTCATTCACACAAAGCACTATCAGTTAACACATTCATAAGCTTAGCCTTCTGAACAGACATTGTTAAGAAGCTTCTCAGGAACTGAACAATGACCAAGATCAATGATGTGTGAAAATTTGCAAGCAACTGCTGATAAATCTTTGAGATGTCCATTTTTGGAGTTGAGAGATCAAAAATGGATCTGTTGTAATCCTAATTAGAGAAATCAGTGGCTTTGTTCCAGCCAGATTTCAGAACTAGTTGTCAAACAAGAGCAGTTTGAACAGGTCATGGTGTGTGTTTGGTGAAATTTTGAGGGAGTGTTGCACTTTGAACTCACCCCAGATAGTTACACTGTGAATGCTAACCTTTATGCTCAATGACTACAGTTAGTATATGATGCTTTGAAAGCATGCCACCCACAATTAGTCAATTGAAGACGTGTACTCCTACAGCATGACAATGCCCCAGCATACTCTTCCAATGTGACCAAGTGCAAACTTAAGGAACTTGAGGGGCTGGAAGTGCTAGCTCCCCTGCCTACAGTACAGATCTTGCACCATCTTTTCCAAGCTATGATTCACTTCCTACACGGATGGAGGTTCAACAATATAAATAAGGTTGAAAATGGGTGCAGGGAGTTTTTTGCTTCTAAATAAGCCAAATGATATAAGCATGAAATTGAGCTTCTGACAGGATGATGGCAACACACAATAAAATATGATGGAATATATTTTGATGAAAAAATGCTTTTCATATGTAATTTGATTGAACTATTGATTAAAATCTTGAAATACAAAAGAACTTTTGACTCAACCTGGTAAACATGATGGTTGGAAAGAAATTTTTCTGGTTTCACAAGTGAAAGGGAATAAAATTGTAATAGCTGGAAATATTACTGTATTTCAAATATATCCAGCCCCTACTGGTTGGCAGAAGTACACAGAAGTACAGGTGGCAAGCTGGCAGAATCGTTAGCATGCCGGGCAAAATGCTTAGCGGTATTTTGTCTGCCGTTACGTTCTGAGTTCAAATTCTGCCAAGGTCGACTTTGCCTTTCATCCTTTCGGGGTCGATAAATTAAGTACCAGTTACGCACTGGGGTCGATATAATCGACTTAATTCCTTTGTCTGTCCTTGTTTGTCCCCTCTATGTTTAGTCCCTTGTGAGCAATAAAGAAATGCGAAGTACATAAAACATTGACAGTAATGGTGACAACAATAGTAATAATGGTGATAATAATAACAGTGATTCAGCAGAATAATTCAGGTCAAGTTAACATTATTAATAAAAAGAGGTATTAAAATGTTCTTAAGAAAGTTATCTCAGTAGGAGTTTTAAACATTTAGACATAATTAGAAGATGATTTAAGCCCTGTCAGGCTTGACTTGAGGTCTTATCAGCTCAAATTTGATAAGTATAAATAGCAAATTGAAAGTTTTCTTAGTTTTCACAATGGCATGTGTTTCTATTTCAATAAATTTGCTGATGCACTTGTCTTGGCAATGACTCAGCTGTGTGTCATCTGGCTAAGATACATAGATTATTGTAAGCTCAAATGATAAATACTTGATAGTAACTGCACTGAGTGATTTACAGTAAGATAAAGTAAAGTGGGGACAATGAACGTCATCATCATCATTTAATGTTCATCTTCGTTGCTGTCTTAGGATGAACAGTGTGACAAGATCTGATAAACCAGAGAACTGCACCAAGCTCTGTTGTCTACTTTGGCATGGTTTCTGTAGCTAACTGTCCTTCTTAATGCCAACTGGTTTACAGAATGTACTGGGTGCTTTTTATGTGATACCATCCCTGGTGCATTTTACATAGCCCCTCAGCTGTGGTGGGAGTGGTATTGAGGTAGGTGGCTTTGTGCTGGTTGTGAAGTTAAAGTGTAATACAGGGATAGAGATAGGTGTCTTACTATAGAGGAGATACTTGGCTACCCCAGTTAGAAAAGAAAGGACAGGATGGAGAGAGAGAGAGAAAGATAGGTAGGTAGGTAGAGAGAGAGAGAGAAAGAGAGAGAAAGAAAGAGAGAGAGAGAGAGAGAGAGAGAGAGAGAAAGAGAAAGAGAAAGAGAGAGAGAAAGAGAGAGAGAAAGAAAGAGAGAGAAAGAGAGAGAGAGAGAAAGAGAGAGAGAGAAAGAGAGAGAGAGAGAAAAATAGATGGTGTTGGAGATGTATTGTGGGGGGGAGGTATACTGAGAATTACAGTGGCGTGGGGGGAGGGAACATAAGTGGTACAGTGGGGATAGGAGGATGTTTCATAAGAGTGTGAGGAGAGACGTTTAGAGATGGGGAAGAGGTGATTGTAGCAAGTGATGGTGAGAGAAATTGAAGTGGCTGAGGTGGGGTGCTATGTAGATACGTGGGGGTGGGGGCATGGAGAGTATGCAGATAGGTACACACCTGAAGAGTGGAGGGATCTGCAACAATTGGTGATCGTGGGTGGGGGAAGGATGGGTGTTGGGAAGAAAAGTTGTGGGAAAGTTTTGACAGGGGACAGATGGTGTGTTGAAGGTGGGTCATGACTGAAAAGGATATGCCTGTATGTTATATATCTTAATATATGAATCTGAAATTGTGTGTTTGTGTGAAGCCTTTTTGAATGTTTATAGAAATCCACATTTTCCACTTTTTCGTAAAAATTTTTACATCAATGGAATTTTCTCGATCTGAGCATTCCAGTGCAGTAATTAGATTTTTTAAATTCCGTTTACTTTGTGTGATTTAAGGGAGATTTGGCTGTTGTTTCTAGCAACTTTTATATTTCATCCCTGCTACCTGGAACGCCATTCTTACACACGCGCTCAA
>NC_068981.1:33161400-33162696 GCF_001194135.2 Octopus bimaculoides
ATATATATATATATATATAGACGTATATATGTATGTATTTATCATCATCATTTAATGTATATGTTCCATGATGGCATGGGTTGGATGGTTTGACATGTATCTAATGAGTCAAGCATCCTGCTTTTGGTATGGTTTCTACAGCGAGATGCCCTTCCTAATACTAACCACTTTACAGTGTGTACTGGGTGCTAATTTTGGTGCTTGAGGTCACCATGTAGTCCACAAATCAACAAACCCAGGGAGAGAGGATGTTGCTTCTGTATGTTAGATGGGGGTTAAGGTATGAGAGAAGAGGTTGAAGAGAAGAGGTTGCAGGTTCTTGTAGAGGAAGTAAATGGCTATTCACATTTAGGAGGGAGAGTATGAACGAATCAGAGGTAACTCCATTGAAACAGACAGTGGTAAGGAGGTGTTTGGGTGGCATCTTATATAGCAGGAGCAGCAGTGGGTGGGAGGAATGGGGTTAGCAAGAGGGTGTGGGGGAAGAGATGGGGCAAGGGAGAGAGAGGGCAGGAGGCAACATCTGCAAAGGTTGAGGGGAGGCAGTGCAAAAGTTGGGGAGGCTATCAGGATACTAGCAATAATCTTTTCTAGTAAAGGCACAAGGCCTAAGGATACTAGCAATATGTTAGTAATGATACAGTTGACAAGGAGAGAAGAGAGGAAGAGAGAGATGACATGTTTAGGTAGGCTGCAAGAGTGGAGTAGAGAGATAAACTAGATCCGGCAAGGGAGATGGCTACTGTAATATGTGGGTGTGGATAACGATATAAATGAATAAAGAACAGCTGCTAACAAGTAAGATGGTTCTGGTTAGCAAGTGAGAAAATGTGGCATCAGGATGTTGAGGTGGAGCTGCAGTGGATGATATGGTGGGGAGGGAGGCAACATGAAGTGAGAACTGGTTGATTGAGATGTACACATATATATAGGAGTGGCTGTGTGAGAAGAAGCTTGCCTCCCAACCACATGGTTCCAGGTTCAGTCCCATTGCATGGCACCTTGGGCAAGTGTCTTCTACTATAGCCTTGGTCTGAACAAAGCCTTGTGAGTGGATTTTGTAGACAGAAACTGAAAGAAGCTCGTCGTATATATGTATCATCATCATCATCATCATCATCATCATCACCGTTTAACGTCCGCCTTCCATGCTAGCATGGGTTGGACGATTTGACTGAGGACTGGTGAAACCGGATGGCAACACCAGGCTCCAATCTAATTTGGCAGAGTTTCTACAGCTGGATGCCCTTCCTAACGCCAACCACTCAGAGAATGTAGTGGGTGCTTTTATGTGTC
>NC_068981.1:33163233-33165829 GCF_001194135.2 Octopus bimaculoides
TATATATATATATATATATATATATATATATGTATGGATATGTGTGTGTATATGTTTGTGTGTCTGTGTTTGTCCCCCAACATCACTTGACAACCAATGCTGGTGTGTTTACATCCCCTGTAACTTAGTGGTTTGGCAAAAGAGACCGATAGAATAAGTACTAGGCTTACAAAGAATAGGTCCTGGGGTCGATTTGTTCGATTAAAGGCAGTGCTCCAGCATGGCCACAGTCAAATGACTGAAACAAGTAAAAGAGTAAAAGAGTAAAGGATAATAAGCAAAGTTGGCCTCAGCACAACATAAACTTATAAAGTATCAGAAGAAACACCACGAAGCATTTTGCCCAGCACACAAATGATTCTGCCAGTTCACCATCTTAACAATAGTAATAATAATAATAATGAAATTCTTTCTACTATAAGTACAAGGGGTTGACGTGGTCGACTAATCACCTTCTCAAAAATTTTCTGGGAAGGGATTTAGTTGACTACATCAACCCCACTGTTCAACTAATATTTATTCTATCAACCCTGAAAGGATGAAAGACAAAGTTGAAGTCAGTGGAATCTGAACTTGGAACGTAAAGCCAGAAAAAATGCCACAAAGCAAGCTAATGATTCTTCTGGCTTGGCACCTTAATAATAATGGGAATAAAAATAATAAAGAAATTGTAAAAATGTAAATCTCATTTATATTAGATTAGCTTAAGAGTTACACTCCGTGTGGACTTTTAAGCTAACTTCTGCAGAGGGTTAATTGGGCTTGCAGCTCAAAACTAAGAAGAGAGTTAAATAGCATGGCTATAATATGTCTATAATGACTATATGCTCCAGTGGTATTTGATCAGAGGTTAAGGATGGACGAGAATTAATTCTGTAATGCAATCATTCTGTTGTTCCAGTCCCAAGTTGAATTCCAACTGTTGGCCAATTTGTCCCAAAGTTCTTGTTTTGACATAAAATTCATGAAGTGAATGTCATTTATCTCCCCGCTTGATCTCTAACGTCATCTGGAAAATGCCACCAAGATGACATGAATCAACCAAGCTTTGCCTGTTGGAAATAGCAACCCAAATGCTTTTAAATCAGATCCCAATGTTGGATATTCAAGAAACAAATGAAGGGCAGATTTTCAATCCTGGGATCATCCTGATTCCAAAAATGTATAATATGTCTATCATCATCATCATCATCATCATCATCGTTTAACGTCCGCTTTCCATGCTAGCATGGGTTGGACGATTTGACTGAGGACTGGTGAAACCGGATGGCAACACCAGGCTCCAGTCTGATTTGGCAGAGTTTCTACAGCTGGATGCCCTTCCTAACGCCAACCACTCAGATGTAGAACAAATGTAGGTTGAGATACAGGGGTCCCAGACAGACAGACAGAATTTTGCTTTTATTATTAAAGAATAATTTTTTAATAGAACTTATTCTTTCTCTCTCTCATCTTTCTCTCTCCACTTCTCTCTCTCCCCCTCTCCCTCTATCTATCTCTCTTTCTCTCCATTTTTGTCAGGCATTAAATCAGTATGTTAAACTCTAAGCTAACTCTGAAGTAAACAAATGGGATTTGAGGACAATCAACCATTTGTTGTATAAGTGTAACTTTAAGTTGTATACTGTAAATGAATAAAAAACAAAGGATACAGACAGAACTTGAATGTAGTAGAGGAACTCAAATGAGATTCAAATTTGATAAATGTGAAAATATCACAATGAGGAGAAGAAAATTAATGGAAAACATATGTCATGTTAGATAAAGGAACAGAGATAAGAGAATTAGACCAAATATAAACTTACAGATATTTAGAAATTTGTGAACTAGACATGATTGTAATATTACTATACATGCACAACATGTTATTGGTTATTGTAATATTGTAATATAAACATCATCTTAACCTATTATGTTATCAAGAAAATATAACCATTGGGGATATATTTAGTGATGTCAGTAATTTATGGACACCCTATATATATATATATATATATATATATATATATATATATATATATATATATATATATATATCATCATCATCATCGTCCTCATCATTATTGTTTAACGTCCGCTTTCCATTCTGGCATGGGTTGGACAGTCTGACTGAGGGCTGGCAAGCCACAAAGCTGCACCAGGCTCCAATCTCATCTGACAATATTTCTACAGCTGGATGCCCTTCCTAATGCCAACAACTCTGAGAGTGTAGTGGGTGCTTTTTACGTCCCACCAGCATGGGGGCCAGTCAGGCGGTATTGGCATTGACCAGGTTTGAATGGTGCTTTTTACAATCCACTGGCACAGGAGCCAGTCAGGTGGCACTGGCAACTACCATACTTGAATGGGGCTTTTTACATGCCACCAGCACAGGTGCCAATCAGTCAGTACTGTCATCGGCCATGGCAATAACTTTACTTGATTCAACAGGTCTTCGCAAGCACAGTTTATTGCACAATAATTGAAGGGTACTCTTAAATGGGCCAGTTATGATGCACTAGTGTAGGCCATGGTTATGGTCTAACTTGGTTTGCTAGGTCTTCTCAATATATATATATATATATATATATATATATACAGACACACACACACATAC
>NC_068981.1:33165839-33180043 GCF_001194135.2 Octopus bimaculoides
AACAGATGTATTAGTATAACACTCGGGAAGTGAAAAAGTCTTCAACGTTTTGAGCCTACGCTCTTCCACAGAAAGAAACAAGGAAAGAAAATAAAGAATGTATAGTGGCTACCAATCTATTATGGCGAATATATACATACATACATTTACATACATATACATACATTTACATACATCATCATCATCATTGGAGAAAGAGAGTCTGCCAAATGTCAACCCAACAGAGGAACCAGCTATCTGAATTGACAGTACCTTGGTAGATAAAGCATAGTCATCCATATAGTTAACCAAGTGATACAAGAAGGAGTCATACCCAATGACTGGTGTAGCAGCACCATAGTCAACTGCTTCAAAGGTAAAAGTGATGCTTTAGATACAAATAATTACAGAGGTATCAAGTTGTTGAATCAGGTAATGAAGGTCACGGAGAGGGTCATAGCCCATTAATTAGGGAGAGATTCGGTTTAGACGATATGCAGTTTGGGTTCATGCCAGGGAAAAGCACCACTGATGCTATATTTCTGGTAAGACAGCTTCAGGAGAAATACCTAGCCAAGGATAAACCTCTGTACCTGGCTTTCGTTGACATGGAGAAAGCATTTGACAGGGTCCCCCGATCCCTTATCTGGTGGTCAATGAGGAAACTAGGGATAGATGAATGGTTAGTGAGAGCTGTGCAAGCCATGTACAGGGACGCTGTCAGTAAGGTGAGGGTTGGCAACGAGTACAGTGAAGAATTCCGGGTAGAGGTAGGGGTCCACCAAGGTTCAGTCCTCAGCCCCCTCCTATTTATCATAGTCCTCCAGGCAATAACAGAGGAATTCAAGACAGGATGCCCCTGGAAGCTCCTCTATGCTGATGACCTTGCTCTAATTGCTGAGTCACTGTCAGAACTAGAGGAGAAGCTTCAGGTATGGAAGAAAGGATTAGAATCAAAGGGCCTTAGAGTCAACCTAACTAAAACCAAAGTCCTAATAAGTAGGAAGGCAGACAAACCACAAACCCCTTCAGGTAGATGGCCCTGCTTGATCTGTAGAAAAAACGTTGATAGAAACTCTATAAGATGTACCCAGTGTAAGCTATGGACACATAAGAGGTGCAGCAATATCAAAGGAACGTTAACTAGGATAGTTTTTGTATGTGCCAGATGCTCAGGAGCAATAAACACTGAAAATGTGCAGGGAACAACTTCTGCCACATTCCAGGGTGAAAAACTAGAAGTAGTTGATAGCTTCTGTTACCTAGGTGACCAAGTTAGTAGTGGAGGTGGGTGCTCTGAAAGTGTAGCTGCTAGAATAAGAATAGCCTAGGCAAAGTTCAGAGAGCTCTTACCTGTGCTGGTGACAAACATACATACATAGAATTGTCTAACAATTCATAAGTCAGAAAAAATAGACACTTGTATATTTGTCAGTAGAGTGGATATATTAATCAAGATATACAGTATTATAGATCTATTACAGCTGATATTGCCAATATTGCACTTGATGGTTATCTTATAACTGTGCTCATTTGAGTTAGCTGGTATGGGAAAAATAGATATCTTTTTCTATGCCTGCAATCTCTGATGAACATAGTTATTACATAATCTTACATGACTATTCGATTATCTCATATTCAATGTGAAATTGATTGGTGATATTAGCTGTAATGAATGTATAGTACGGTATACTTTGATTTACACACACACACACACACACACACACACACACACACACACACACACACACACACACACACACACACACACACACACACACACACACATACACACACACACAGATGGCTTGTGTTTCTATTTATTAATGTAAACTAGTATATCAAGTTGTGTCCCTTTTTGTCAAAAAGTAAATAAGCCATTTAATAAATAAATATAAATCCAAGTATTCTACATAAATGAGAAGAAGGTTTGATATTATTCATAGAAAGACTAAAACAATCTTAGAGGGAGTGCTTAAGCACATCCCCACTTTAATAACTGAAAGTATTAGAAGAATAAAACAGTATACATAGACACACAGAGTCATGTATGTAAATATATACATACGTATTGAACTCAAACAAGATACTATACTGGACACATATACTGATAAAAATCAAGGTAAGCATGACTAAGTAATTAGGAAGAAAGGTAAAAAAATCAAGAGATCTAAGTTTTTGTGCTTGATATGAATAATTAGCTTCATTGTTGCAGAAAGATTATCAAATAAAGTGTAGTACAAAGATCACTAATCACGCTGAAAAAACATCTAACAACAACAACATCCATTCACATTATTTTTATGGTGTCAACAGAGAAGAATAGTGAATATTAATTATAAACGTTAGAGACTTCAGAAACACTTGCAACATTATTTGTGAAGTAGGTATAAGGTTTGTGAATGTAAAGTAATTGAATAAGCCTGCATGGAAAATACAAAATGAAGTCACTAAATTTCATTAAATTATTATTCATAATAACCATAACCCCTTCAATAGATGCAGAAGTTGAAAACCCATTTTATTATTGGAACCTGTGGAAAAAAATAGGGAAAGGCCAAGAGTCTCCACTTTCTTACCAGAATGAAACTTTCCAAAAATACAGGGATACAGTTACAAGTAATATAGACCGGAGGGACCAAATTGAGAGAGCAGAGAACTTATTGAATTCAAATATCTGTAAAGTTATATCCTTCTTAAATGTCTCAAAGAGGTGCTGTGAAGATACCGAACTTTTGCTTAAGTCTGTTGTTCAAAAGAAGAAATGGGCATTAGAAAGTAAGTTAATTTTCTCTACGTTAATTACATATTTGGTATTACTTCTAACCACATATACATTTTTACTCATCTTTAGTCTTTAAACACACACAGATTATCTACATCCAACTTAGACTCTGTACATAAATTTGATTCCATGAATAGTAACTTTGAAAACATTTTTTATTTAAACACCACCAAAACACAAGTAAACAACTTTACATTCAATCCTATAAAAGAGTCTCTATATGAACTCTTGACCAGCTAGAAATAGAAGCTGAATCCCATTTAAATCATAACATACCACATTTAAGAAAAAGAAACCATAGCAACACTAACAGCTATAACAACAACAACACCGATAACAATAACAACAACACCAACAATAATGACACCACCATCACCCAACAACACCAATGGTTTTGCTCCATTCTGATAAAAAAAAAAAATGACTGATTTAATGTTTGTTTTATTTTCTTATAAGTGGTGGAGATAAGTCAAAAGGTGTAGTGTTAAATATATTTGTTATAATGCGTACATTTTATAACTTGCTAATATAAGTTGAAATTCTATGCAGGCATGGCTGTGAGGTATGTAGTTTTCTTCCCAACAACATGGTTCCCTGTTCAGTACCACTGCATGGAACCTTGGGCAAATGACTTCTACTATAGCCTCAGGTTAACAGAAGCCTTATGAGTATATTTGATTGACAGAAACTGAAAGAAGCTTGTCATATATATATATATATATATATATATGTGTGTGTGTGTGTGTGTGTGTATAACTAATTTAGAGGCGAACCACCACTACAACTCAGTCAACTCAAAACCCGTCCAAATCCATGCTGTGAGGCATATACTAGCATGGATTTGAACGGGTTTGAGTTGACTGAGTTGTAGAGTGGTAGTTCGCTTCTAAATTAGTTATATATATATATATATATATAAAGTGATAGATCCTAGAATGATGCAAACCGTACTTCAATAGCAATGGGAAGTGCAGTTTATACCTGGCTTAGAAGAGAGCAATTTTAAAAGGTATCCAATGCCCAGTTGTTTACCCGAATAGCAGTAGCAGGGGTGAGGTGTTTAATCCTTGCCCACATGGAAGGAAGTACATTCTATCATACCTGCACACCCCACCATGACTGCAACCACAGGACCCCTGCCTCAACCTTCCACAGACAACCTTCCATCAATGCCTTTCGGCCTGGCAAATTGAGTTTGACCAAAGCACACACCCCTATAAGGCAGACACCCAACAAAATAAACTCTCTATCCCCACCAACACAACACCTTCACACAAATTATACCCTCACATATACACAGACCCCACACACACATTACACACTACAAGCCAACATACCCATCCCCTCTCCCACAACTTTATCCTTTACAGAAAGAAAACAGACCAACGAACACAGCTATATATACTTACACCCCAGGAAAAATTATACATATGACATCGCTACACATACTACCCACTTACCCTAATCCATGATAATGCTGGCCCCTTTTTCATTCCACCACCTTTTTCACAGTAACCGCTGACGGATTGTGCTAATCCATCTCCGATAACAGAGAGCAGTTGCTATGTTTACTTCCATGTTGACTAACTCTGATGAGTGTTAAGTTATATAATTGGTTTGTTACCTAATACTCCATTGTATTCTTTATACAAAACCAGTGAGATGGCTATATCTGCAACCGTAGAGAGCTTACCTCCCTTGTCAGCTCATTAAGATAGTGCTCTTGTAGCTAGTGAGTCGGTTTGACTCTTATTTCTAGCAATGCTGGTACCACTTAGTACCCTCTGTTACTTTATACATATATATATGTATATATAATTGAAAAAATTAGAGTTAATAGGAAGTCACTGAGCTTATCAGGATGTGTTGTTGTTGAAGAGCCATTGGCAAACTGCTTTAAATGTATAGATGTAGTGGGATATTTCATCATCATCATCATCATCATCATTTAACATTCATCTTCCATGCTAGCATGGATGGAATGGTACCACAAGAGCCAGCCAGGCCAAATCCTGCACCAGACTTCTGTAACTGTTTTGGCAGGACTTTTACAGCTGGATGCCCTTCCTAACACCAACCACTCAGCAGAGTGGACTTAGTGCTTTTTATGTGGCACAAGCACAGGTGAGGTCAGTTTTGGCAAGGTTTTTACAGCTGGATGCCCATCCAAACACCAACCACTTTTACAGTGTGGACTGGGAGCTTTTAAGTGGCACCTGTACTGACAGGATCACCAAGTACTTGCAAGCCAAAAACTTTTAAGAGGGGGGAGGCATTGGAGAAGGGGATGATGAAATGGTTATAGTGAGACAGATACACATGTCTTGCTGTAGAGGAAGTATTTTATATTATTATAAATCTCTCTATATATATATTCTTTTATTTGTTTCAGTCATTTGACTGTGGCCATGCTGGAGCACCGCCTTTAGTTGAACAAATCGACCCCAGTACTTATTCTTTGTAAGAGTAGTACTTATTTTATCGGTCTCTTTTGCTGAACCACTAAGTTACAAGGACATAAACACACCAACATCGACTGTCAAGCGATGGTGGGGTGGGTGGGGGGTGAGAGCAAACACAGCCATACAAATACATTCGTATATATATGACAGGCTTCTTTCAGTCTCTGTCTAGCAAATCCACTCACAAGACTTTGGTCGGCCTGAGACTATAGTAGAAGACACTTGCCTAAGGTGCCATGCAGTAGGTGCCACGCAGTGAGACTGAACCTGGAACCATGTGATTGGGATGCAAGCTTCTTACCACACGGTCATTCTTGTGCCTATATATATATAAACATAAGGATAAGAAAGCAGACTTCCTCATCAAATTTGAACATGCTTTTCCATGCTTCCATGGGTTGGATGGAATTTGCTGAGGTGGATTTTCTAAAGTTGAATGCTCCTTCTCTTATCAACCCTCACCTAATGCCAAGTTATGCTATCATATTTGCATGACAGTGGCACTCATTTACAACTATCACATGATGCAAAGGCAAAGAGATAGTAGCACACACATGCACGCACACACACACACACACATAGACACTCTCTTTTGGATTTATGATTTACTGACGATGTGTGTATATATATGTATATATATAAGTTCAAAAAAAAGGAAAAAGACAAAAAACAATAACAAAAAACAACGTGAGGACGTGATACAGATAGTGTTACTAGACGCTCGGGAAAGGAAAGAGAGAGAGTATGACGTTTCGAGCGGAGCTCTTCGTCGGAAACAAGGAAAGTTCAAAGAAGGGAAAAACGGAGGAAGAAAAAATAGCCACCGATGTCCATATATATATATATATATATATATATGGACCAATCTCAGGATTTTGAGCCTCATGGAGAAAATGACAATGGACTGAGATGTCCGGTGATATGAGGTTCTTGAGAAGACCTGCCCACATCAGCAAAACTGAGTTCTATAAGCACTGTGTGTCCCACGCACACATAAGAAAACTCACGTACCCTATCCCAACAAACCAAACTACATCTCTACATCTCTTCCTCACATTTCCACTTCATGAACTATGCTTACTTCCCACTCCCCACTCTTGTCCTCTTGGCCCTGTCTCACTGTATCATTGCCATCCACTAGCCCCTGATCTGTAAGTTCCACCCACACGTAACAAGAAATATTTTCACACACCCTACCCTAATAAACCAATCTGCATCTCTACAACTCTTCTCTTCCTCACATTTTCTCCATCATGCACTATGCCTACCTCTCACTCCCCAATCCTGTCTTCATGGCCCCGTTTCTCTGTATCATTGCTATCCAGTAGCGCACCTCCCACCACACTCTATATACCCTGGTTTGCACCACTCACTTCCCCTCCTCACTCTCTAATCACGCTTCTTTGGCAATATCCTGCCACTTATATTATGACTTTCGAACCTCAAGGGTATGTCCTGGCACATGCCACAATATATATCTCTCTCTGCTTTTACTTGACCCATTTATATTCTGATACCTGTCCCTTGTGAGTATGCCTGGCACTTTGCCACCATCTCTATCCTGATGTCTCCCACTCTCTCTCTCCTTCTCCTGCACTTACCTCAGGTTGGGTAATCTTGTACTCCTTTGTAGAAGCACATCCGTTTCTGTCCTCATTCCTGATCTTTTTCTCTCTCTCTCTCTCTCTCTCTCTCTCTCTCTTTCTCTTTTTGGCCAGGTAATCTTGTACCTCCTCTACAGCAAGACACTTGTTTCTGTCTCTCTGTCTCACTATAACCTTTCATCATCAGACACAATATCACCTCCTCCAATGCCCCCTCCTCCCGCAAAAGATTTTTGTCTTACTAGCTGCTTGGTGACCCTGTCAGTGCAGGTGCCACTTAAAAAGCATCCAGTCCACACTGTAAACTGGTTGGTATTTGGAAGGGCACCCAGCAGTAGAAACCTTGCCAAAACTGACCTTGCCTGTGTTGGTGCCACTTCAGATGGTGCTTTTTATGTGCCACTGGCATGGGGGCCAGTCATGGGGTACTAGCATTGATCACGTCCAGATAGTGCTTTTTACATACCACCAGCATGGGAGCTAGTCAGGCATGGTGCTTTTCATGTGCCACTGGCACAGGGAGCTAGTCAGGGGACACTGGCATCGACCACGTTCAGATGATGCCTTTTACGTGCCACCAGAATGGGGGCCAGTTAGGGGCACTGTCTGTGCCTATATATGCATACCAAGGATAACTCACCATATCCAGTGGGACATCTTTTTCGTTTTTTACACCAAGCACCTGAAGTGACACAGCCTGCACTGATTGATGCAACATAACTAGATAACTAGATACACAATATCCTACCCCTAAGGGACAGTACAGGGTGGGTTGAAACAATTGTCATGCTGAATAAAGCAATTCTCAGGTTAAGCACCTTAAATATGTCTATTGGGTCCATTCTAAACTTATTCATGCTGTGACCATTTATATTATAAGAGACATCATCTTTGTAATAGTCTAGATATCTGGGTTCATATGCATTTATTAATAATCCTTTCTACTATGGGTACAAGGTCTGAAACTTTGGCAGGAGGGGCTAATCAATTATATCCACCCTAGTGTTCAAATGGTACTTATTTCATCGACCCTGAAAGGATGAAAGGCAAAGTTGTCCGAGCTGGAATTTGAACTTGGAACATAAAGACAAAAGAAATGTCACTGAACGTTTAGTCCAGCATGCTAACAATACTGTTAGCTCACTGCTTTATGCATTTATTAATGATATCTAGGATAGAGAAGAGGCCATGTAATTCAAAGTCCTCCAATTCATCTTGCTGTTGCTGATGACGGTGATGATAGTGATAGTGACAGTAGTAGCAGTGGTAGTGATATTAACTATATTACAAAGTTACTGCTCTAGTTTCTAGCCAAAACAGTTCCTGTGTTCAGTGTGGAACAAAATGACATAAGTATGTATATGTATATATATATATAGGTTTAAATAAGCAGAAAATGGAGAAAACTTTTGATCAACAAACAAATTGACCAGCATTGGTTAATTATTATTTATTACAAAACATAACATAACAATTGCATAACATTTCTTACAGCCATTTCGGCTGCCAATGTCAATCGACACTTACAAAGAAAATTCTGAAAATAATATTCGCCATCTTTATAGCACATTCGGTCTAGTACATGGAGCTTCATCAAAGTGAATACAAATATATAAAATAAAATAAATGAAGGGAAAAGGAAAAGAACAGAGCCTCGAGACAAGGCCAGAAGGTTCAATATATTGGAACCATACCATTTTGCAGTGTGAAGGTTGGAGTCAAAAGACAAAAGAGTGAACTAGCAAATGAGCAAGAGAAAAAATTTTATTGGTTATCCCTTTATGTAGAAGTACCAGGGTACATACATAATTGTAGGATAAAACTAGTGCTAAAGTAAAATAGGAATTGCCAATATGTCTAGACATATATATCTAGATATATATGATGAAGCTGGCGAATATTATTTTCGGAATTTTCTTTGTAAGCACTAATTGACATCTGCAGCCAAAACGGCCGTAAGAAATGTTATGTTTTGTTTTATATTAAATGATAATTAACCAATGTTGGTCAATTTGTTTGTTTGTCTGTTGATCAAAAGTTTTCTCCATTTTTCTGCTTATTTAAATTTGATTCCTGATAAACTTTTGTTTATTCAGTTTTTACCTGCACCCTATGAGCATAGTGTGCTTGCATATCCATGCCCAGGGATAGCATAGGTAAAAGATACCAATAGTAAAAACAGATATTATCCCTTAGATGGTTATTCCAACTGCTAATTCTGCTTACCTTATATATATATATATATATATATATATATATATATATATATATATATATATATATATGGGAGCGAAGACATGTTACCATGAAGTAGAGAAATTTGAAAAGACAACACGAAACCGGTTATTTCTCCAAATACAATGTTTATATACCAAAAAAATTTTATAACATTTTTCAGACATAATTTAAATATATACTTTAACCATGTAACATAAGCCTTCTGTAGTTTTTTCACTCTTGTTTATCTTTTATACATCCAGCCACGTGCTTTCACATACCAATTTTCTCACCTATATATATATATAGAGGGAGATAATGTGTGTGTATACATATATATAAAGGGAGATAATGTGTGTATTTTTAAATGTTTTTGTGAATAAAACATTAAGCAACAAGTAATGTCTAAAAGGCTTGTCAGTCTGTTTCATGGTGCTAGCAGACAAAATGCAATGCTTCACTATGTTGAAGCTATTGTATACCCTCTGCAGTGATCCATGCTACAGCCACACATCTCTCCTCACAGATCTTGACACTTGTATTCAACAAGCTGCTGAGATGATATGCAGTGTTTAGTTTGATGACACCAGATAGCAACAGTGTACCTTACTTGTCAAATACAGCAGTTTTGGCCTTTGGTCTCTGGTCTGACTGATCCTGCTGGCATTTCTCTCATTGGTGAGCTCTTGTCATGTCTTCTCAACAATTGAACTATTGTGACCTGGAAGCCACCTCATCCTCCCTGATCACACATGGAGTCAGCTAGGCCTCCGATGTGGACATCCGTCCTCCTCTGCCCTGTGTGGATGGGCTTGTGTGCTGATTTGATCAACATCATCTGGCATGTTTCTGCTCAGCCTTCCAGCTCCACAGCAGTGCCTGGCTCAACAGAGTGCCATCACTCGCGACTGGTACTCAGCTTGATATTGACTGTCTACACATTATTGTTTCTTTGAAGCCTGTTCTCCAGATCTGTGAGCCTCATAAACGCCATTGCAGATCCTCTGTGGATTGTTCCAACCTCCACCCATTGTATAACTTGAAAATTACTATCAGTATTAATCTAACACATGATGAGCCTCTACATGGCTACTCACCCATCTAGAATTTGCAATTAAATCTCCTCCCTCGAATCCAACGTCACTATTTTAAATAAACATGGGTACTTCAAACTCTCACCTCTGATCATAAGTTTGCTTGATCATAAGTCTGCTTGATAAATTTGATCTGGAATAAACACGAACAACAACTTAAGACATGATCTCAGATAAAATTTCTTGCTAAACAAATACAACTCTACAACTTCAATACAATTACCATTATAACTGTTTATTACTGTGTTACAATTCTGGAGAAATATAAGCATTATGATTGCATCATTCATAAATTAAAATGTATTTTAATCTTAGTGCATCATATGTTAACTGCTGAATGTTATATTTTACTAACGTATTACAATAATTTCTAATTACTCTTGATTTCATTCAGTGATTGACGCATATGGAAAAATCTCCAGTGGAATAATGTTGGGAGATTTAAAATTCCCAGGATCTTTTGACGAATGCAAGAAAGCTGATGTAATTATATCTGAAAAGTATCGGCCTTTTACTCCAAAATACTGCCAAGTCAGCTTTCTCCCACGTTCTGCTTCAATGGTATGGAAGAACAAAATTAAATTCATATTTGTTATGATTCAGTTTGATTTACTTTTGTGGTAATCCCTTATATTATAAGGCACAAGACCTGAAATTTGTGGGGAGGAGGTAGTTGATTATACAGACCTTAGTACTTGACTGGTACTTGTTTTATCAATCCCTAAAAAAATGAAAGGCAAAGTCACCTTTGGCAGGATTTGAACTCAAAACATAAAGAGCCACAAGAAATGCTGTTAAGCATTTTGTGTATTGTGAGAATGATTCTGCAAGCTGTCACCTTCACAAATTATATAATGTAGAATATGTTATAGTATTATGTTATAAGGCAACAAGCTTGCAGAATCATTGGAACTTTGAATGAAATGCTTAGCAGTATTCTTCTAGCTCATTACATTCTGAGTTCAAAAATGTCACTGAGGTCGATTTTGCTTTTCATACTTTCAGAGTATATAATATAAAGTACCATTTGAATACTGGAGTCGATGTAATTGATTTGCCCACCTCCTTCAAACTTGCTGGCCTAGTGCCAAAATTTGAAACCATATTTTATTGTATTATAGTGTCAGTAGTAAACTATTGACAAACTTAGTGTATTAACTTGATTTGAAGCTTAGTTTTATTTGATTCACTTTTAAAAGCGTAAGTGTCACAACTTTTATATTTATCCCAAATTGAATTCAAGAGAATGGATATTTCTAATCAGACAAGATCAAGCAAACTGCATGAAATAAATAGATATTTATGTCATATTAATAATATCAATAACATGTGTAAAAATGTGACATTATATTTTGCTACTAAAGAAAAGATCTGGAAAGTATTGATTATAAATATATTGATAACAGACTGTTGGAGTCTGGATAGCTCCCTGCTAGCCAGCTCCATGTCAAACCATCCAACGCATGCCAGCATGGAAAGCAGACGTTAAATGATGATGATGATGATGATGATGATGATGTTAAGTCCTTTAATTCTTTATGTTGTTTTAGTCATCAGCTTCTATTAGTTTCTCATTGTTAAAGAATTTGACACAATCTTCAAAGCGAAGTAAATTGCGTTGTTGCTAAGAATGTTCTGTAATAAGGAGTGGGGAAAAAGGAAGAATTTGTAACACTTTTGATTCCAGCTTGCATGAGAATTCTCATGGGTCTGTGATATAAACTTCTGATTTAAAGTGATCTACATTAAAACCTTTCATCAAAATTCCATGCTATTTTAAGTTCCAAACATCAGCTTAACAAAGACAACATTATTTTATTAGATTTATTCATTATTTTCAAATTTAATCAGAACATAGTCAGTGTATTTCAAGAGAAAGTGTTTAATAATATATCTAAGCTATTTATGCTTTATGTAATTATTTTCTATTTCTAGGGAAATTTAATGGCTCTACCTACATCACTGTCATTTGGTTTGTGCGTTCCAAACACTTGTCAGGAAAATGAGCTGCAAAATTTAGCAAAAATGGGTAGGTAACAATGGTTGGCAAGAATTCTACTTGGAACAACTATTTTAATAATGCATTTTCTTAGCATATCAGAAAGTAATTCTTCTTATTTTCATAAGTGTTCTTCAAGAAATTGGGAAACTGAAAGATATGAAAGATGTTTACCCACTGAAAAAACAGAAGATAACAAGTGGAGACTAATTCAGTCCTCACTGCCCCACTCAGGCAAAGTATACAGGCTAAAGGGCAAAACGCTTGTGATCCTGAGATACCTACTGATGATACAAAGAGTTTCCTATGTGTAATGGATTCAGAAGAACAGCTTGCAATACTTTTGATTAGTTCCTGCAGTTTCTACATTGAGCAAAGCATCCATGATGTTCATTTTATGTCTTATTTGTCAAATGTTCCTTTAACTTCTATGACATATGGTTCCTTGGTACAAGTATAAGAATCATGAAAAATGACCCAAATCAACTAAAACAAAATGGTTAGAAGAAATGTCTAAATGATTGAGATAAGTTGAATTTTTTTTTTAATTAGTTTGTAATTTTCAAGACTGTCAACTTGATCTTTAGATATTTTTTTATGATCATTTACATCTATATTCTAAAGTAGCTAACATAGTCAGAGTGTGTAATAGGATGATTAAGTTTTAGTTTGTCTAGGATAATATGACTGTGACATTTATCTCTGCAAATGTTCTGCATCTTGGGTAAGAAGTTGAACGAAATGGCTGATTCTGAGGCCTCATACAGACTATCTCAGTAATTAATAACACGGTGGTTGATAATTTCAGTAGGCATACTGGAGAATACCTTGGTGAATTCCATGGTGTGCATGTAGGTTATGGCTTTAGTTTAAGGAACAAGGTTTCTAGAGCTTCTGACAATTTGCAACACAAACTTCAGGAAGCCAATCAGTCACCTAATCCCCTTATTAACCAAGAGAAGCACAACTGGGTAGTGTTTATCCTCTCCAAGAGCTAGACTCAGAGACACAAAGCAGTTTGAAAAAGGAAGCTACAGAAAGATCCATTGAAGAGTCAGAAATTTAGAGAAGTTCTACTTGAAGTATTTGGCAAAATGGAGGAGAAGATGGATATTTGTGACATGTAAGACAATATGAGTTCCTAGGGGATAACCTGTTGAGGACTACGACCACAATTTGTAAATGGAGTAAAGCCCCAACGAGATAGTAACTTAGTGTTGAAATAGAGCCATAAAAGTGAAGAGAAAGGCTTGTTAAGATTGGAAGAAAGAAGCATGCAAAGAACTATATCAAGTAGCTAGATGAGAAGCTAAATGACAGATGTATACAGAAAGTAAGAGATTAACCAATGTGTGTGTGTGTGTGTGTGTGTGTGTGTGTGTGTGTGTGTGTGTGTGTGTGTGTGTGTGTGTGTGCGTACGTGCGCGCGCGCGTGTATAGATAGATAGATAGAGAGAATAAGAGCCATTAAGTATAAGAAGGGTCAAGCACATAAAGGGAAATAACTCTAAATTTTCACACTGTTACAACTCGGTCGTCTACCTTGGACATTTATATGTTATGTTATTTCTCACAGAAACAATGTACTTAATCTGAACACGTGAACTCTTTTGAAATTCCAGGCATTCATCTTTTACCATATCATGTTGGAGATAATATGACTGCTGTAGCAAGTTGTGAAAAAGATAAAGAATATGATGGGAAAGCTATTTTCTCAATGTAAGTATAAGTCTTCGTTACTAGAACTATAGAGGGATAGAAGTTGAGTTGCTTGGAAATCTGAAGCCTCCAAAAACTTAAATAGTTTTTTGAGTTGTGAAAGAAGTGCCACAAATGGAACAATCAGAAGCCACAAATGGAACAATCAGAAAGATTTTTTATAAAAGAATTAAGGATGTTTGTAGTTGAGCATAAAATGAAAATATGAATCACAATCAAAATCAAATTTGCTGACGTGGCCAGTGACAGCATTGCCTGACTGGCACCTGTGCCAGTGGAACATTAAAAGCACCATCCAAGCATGATCGTTGCTGGAATGTCTTTGATAATAAGTAAGCTTGTTCA
>NC_068981.1:33180092-33182548 GCF_001194135.2 Octopus bimaculoides
ACACACACACACACACACACACACACACACAACTATGCCCACATTACTCTTCTTTTAATAACTTTTATACACACTGCTATCACCTAGACATAATCCGGATACGTTGATACTTTGCACAGAAGATACTTTAGTTCATTCAGTGAACAGGAACTTTAAATGCATCTTGTACTCACAACTTGATAATCTAATTCTCTTTTAATGATACAAAACTATAGTCCCAATATATATCGGTTAATGGGCCAGCAAGAATGACATTCTTTTGTCATGGATACTGTGTAATACATGTGATGAGTTCTACATTTTATTGGAATGTCACCATTCCGTCCACTCATCAGATGCAACTATCAAACAGCAAAGAAAAGATATAGACATACTTTAACCATCTTAGAAATTTCCTGGTCTTTTAATGATGTATTTCTTGCTTCAGTGTGATAGAATTCTAGGTCCTACCTATCATGCTCTATAAAATAAGATGATGATCCCATTTTGTTCACAGTGCCTCCAACACCCAAACCATCATCAGGCTACTTGTTATTTTTATGATTTAACAATATAAGTTTTTTGCTTATCATTGCAGAGTTTGTATTTCGTTATTTCTGTTTGCTATTGTTACTGGAACCTTGTATGACCTTTTTATGCAAGATGCTAATTCTCAGCGAAACAATCTTCCTACAAAAGCTTCAGAAAATAAAGATGACAACAATAAAGGAAATGTGCAGAGCCCAGGTCAATATTCTTGTTATTTATTTATTTATTTATTATTATTATTATTATTATTATTATTATTATAGAAGGTTGCGAGTTGGCAGAATTGTTAAGGCAGCGAGCTGGCAGAATCGTTAGCACGCCGGGCGAAATGCTTAGCGGTATTTCATTTGCCACTACGTTCTGAGTTCAAATTCCACCTAGGTCGACTTTGCCTTTCATCCTTTTGGGGTCCATTAAATAAGTACCAGTTATGCACTGGGGTCAATATAATCGACTTAATCCATTTGTTTGTCCCCTCTGTGTGTAGCCCCATGTGGGCAGTAAAGAAATAAGAATTGTTAACATGCCAAACAAAATGCTTAGCAACATTTCATCCGTCTTCACATTCTGGGTTCAAATTCCTTCCTGGTCATCTTTGCCTTTCATCTTTTCATGGTAGATGAATAAGTACCAGTTGAGTACTGGGGTCAATGTAATTGATTAGCTCCCTCCACCAAAATTTCAGGCCTTGTGCCTACAAAAGAAAGGATTATTATTATTATTATTATTATAGATGTCACACAGTATACAATATCATATATTGTATACACAGTATACAATATTGTGCCTACCAGGGGTTTGTACTGTTTGTCAAATTACAACAAGGACCTCAGACAGACAGTACTTTATGCAATATGCATGCAGCTCCAAGTAATGCCGACTTTTGCAATACACTTAGACTGTAGGCTATTTCTAAGGTTTTCAGATTGGATGGTATTGAACCCAATGCTCCAATGACAATAGGGATAACATTTATGTTTGACTCTCGTAGCTGCCACATCTTAGTGATCTCAATTCTCAGGTCTCCATATTTATCAACCTTTTCTCTTTCTTTCATGATAATATGTTGATCTCCTGGCACTGCTACGTCAGTTATTAGGCACTCTTGTTTGTCCCTTCTAAAGGTTACTATATCTGGCCTTCGGTGCTCTAATATCTTGTCTGTCTGGAAGTCAAAGTCCCAGAGGATTTTTGCCTTCTCCACTCACAAATGCAAGTGGTATTTCGTCTGCCACAACGTTCTGAATTCAAATTCCGCCGAGGTCAACTTTGCCTTTCATCCTTTCTGGGTCGATAAATTAAGTATCGGTGAAGTACTGAGGTCAAAGTAATCGACTTTTCCCCTCCCCACAAATTCCAGGCCTTGTGCCTGTAGTAGAAAGGATTATTATTATTATTATTATTATTATTATTATTATTATTATTATTATTATTATTATTATTATTATTATTAAGGCAGTGGGTTGGCAGAATTGTCAGCACACCAGGCAAAATGTTCAGCAACATTTCGTTAGCCCTTACATTCTGAGTTCAAATTCTGATGAAGTCATCTTTGCCTTTTCTCCTTTTGGGGGTTAATGAAGTAAATGCCAGTTGAGCATTGGAATCAATGTAATTGACTTACCCCTGGAAATTGCTGATCTTGTGCCTAAATTCGAAACCATTATTACTATTATTGTTAATGGTCTTCTGCCACATCATGTCACATGAATCAGGATGGTCATTTATTATCTCCTTATAGGATGCAGCATCTTCAGGTTAGACTTTACCACATCATCCTATGTCTTCCTCAGTCTCACTCTTCAATGGATTCCACTAACCTGGAGTCTCTGTTATAGCAGTCATTTTCTATATGCATCACATGCCCATAACAATGGAGCTCTCTCTCTCTCTCTCTCTCTCTCTCTCTCTCTCTCTCTCTCTCTCTC
>NC_068981.1:33182679-33200951 GCF_001194135.2 Octopus bimaculoides
CTCTCTCTCTCTCTCTCTCTCTCTCTCTCTCTCTCTCTCTCTCTCTCTCTCCTGTACACTACATCAAATTTTCTCTCCGCTTATTTACATTCATGCATACTATTATTACATGTTCACTGGAATAAATTTGATTCATCTCTTTCTAGCTTTTACAAGTTTTCAGCATTCAAAGCCCTCCACATCTCACTAACATTCAGTATTGCAATTCAAACTCAAGAATCATACAATCTGCTACCCTCTTTCTAAAGGAGAAAACCTTTGTTGCCAGCAGAGGTAAAAGCTCCCTGACCTTTTCCAAACCAGTTTTTATCCTGGTTTCTATGCTTTAAGAACAGCAGCTTTCACTGCTGATTTTGTCACCTAAGTAGAAGAAACTATCAGCTATCTTTAGTGGGTCATTTGGGTATTGAAAAGGATCTATTTTTGGCATGTTCTTTAACGCTTATAGTCTCAGTGCACCTGCCACATACAAAGTGCTTTTTCAGTTAGCTTGCATGTAACTCCATTACATCTCTTGAGACTCCATAACTTATACTGAGTACAGTATATGAAGTTCCTTTCTATTCCTTTTTGTTGTATCAAGGAAGGTTATTTTCCTGAAGATACCTGGGTGCTATTACCTTTTCTGCTGAATAATACTTTAGAGTTAGCTAAGGTGATTTTGAGGCCTCTTGATTCTAGATTTTGATTCCATGTTTGGAATCTCTTCTCTAATTCTACAATAGATTCAGTTATAAGAGCTCATTCCTTCAGCATATATAGGAGTTCTCAAAATCAGGTGGTCTTGAGCTCCTCTATGGAGAGACAGACAGACAGATAGACAGACAGACAGACAGACAGACAGAGATAGATAGGCAGGCAGATAGACAGAGCATATTTAAAATTATAAATCTGTTGTTAATTATTCAGTGACACTATCTTCATTGAACAAGTCAGTTTCGTATACATGGTTATTTCAAGAAAATTATAATTCTATAAAATATCTTTTTTATTTTTACAAGAAATTTATAAAGCTTTTGTTTTGTTTTCTATAAAAGGTGTTTTGGGAAGAGCCCTTCTATGTTTTTCTATTTACACAAATGGAAAAAAATTGCTGAAAACTGAACAAGCAGAAGGGACTCTTAGTTGTATCCATGGCATAAGGTTTCTCAGTTTGACCTGGGTCATTCTTGGTCACACCTATGTTTTTGGAATACCAGCATATCGTAAGTAATCCCAGTATTTAACAAGTATTTCATTAATGGTATTAATATAACAATTTGTTCTGAAGTCTTGTCAATAAACTTAACCTATAGCAAATTTAACTGATAGTGATTTTAGTTTTTGTTTTTATTCTTCAGGAAACCTATTTGCACTTCCTGATAACTTGAAAAATTTTGCATTCCAAGCAATTGGAAATGCTTTTGTTTCAGTAGACACATTCTTCTTATTAAGGTAAGTTAATAATTAATGATTCATTGCTCATAAGTCAATCATTCTATATTAATGTCTTTTAACCAGATGTTTTATTAGAAGTTGATAAAGGTTTACTATATATCAGGTTGAGTAAAAAGTAAGCAACATTTTGAACCATGAAGAATTTGTACTGGATTTTTGCAGAGTTTTGAATTTCTTTTAAACATTTTTTTTTTTTTTTGCAATTGTCTGATAATATAGACATAGACTTGCCAAAATGCATCAATAAATTAACATTGATATTTTTTTCACTGTTGTTACAATCATCTGAAATGGAACTGTCGGTGCGATATTCAAGCAATTTTGCTATTCAACTTCAAAAAAAGGACGTAAAGTAGCTGAAACTGCTCGTGATATCAACAAAATGTTGGATAAGGAAATGATCAGTGAGTGGTCAGCTCAAAAATGGTTTAAACGATTTTGTAGTGGAGACCTGAGCCTTGAAGATTGTGAGCACAGTGGACGCCCATCTGTTATCGATGATGGTCAATTAAAGACCGCCATTGAGAAACATCCACATAAAATCACTTGAGAACTGGCAAAAAGAGCTTCAAGTTAGCCAGAAAACTGCCTGCAACCATTTGCATGCGATCAGAAAATCAAAAAAGCTCAACAAATGGGTACCACATGATTTGTATGAAAATGAGAAAATGCGCAGATATGAAATCTGCTCATTGCTTCTTCTCTGTAACCAGACTGATCAATTTCTCAACCATATTGTAACTTGTGATGATAAGTGGATTCTGTACAATAATGAAAAACATTCTTTGCAGTGGTTGGACCAAAATGAAACACCGAAAACCTTCCCTAAACCCAAGCTCTTCAAAAAGAAAGTTATGGTGACTGTTTGGTTGTGTCCTGCTGTTTTAAGAAGTTATAGTATAAAGAGTGGATGGATAGCCTGTTCTGTTTATGAATTTAGTAGAATGAAATAAATACATATTATTTTTACTATTTTCTTTTTTAGTGGTCTTTTGGTAGCTTATAGCTTTTTCAAGTATTTAGAAACTTCAGATGGTAAAATGAACTGGTTGTATTTCTATTGTCATCGATTTTGGCGGTAAGTACCTTTACTTAAACATCTAAGTGAAACATGTGATTTGAAACAGATTGAATAACTACTTCTGCAGGTTGATAAGTTAATCAAGGGAGGTAATGCCCCACTACTTCATCCAGAGCTCCCAGGCAGGTGATATAGATGCAGTTGATTCTTCAGTTTGAAGATTTCAGCTTGAAGACAATCAGCTTGGACAATTTGAAAGGAGATTCCAGGGGATTTCAGTCCTGGAAAGGACTGCAGGATCTGGGATGTGAGACACAGAAAAGTTGATGAGAGGATTAGGAAATGGATGTGTCGTGTGGACCTAAGTAAAAAGTGTGTGTGACTAGCTATATTAGAAGAGATCAGATCATTGCAGCTGTGATAGAAGTTAAGAAACAATATATCTCTGAATTAGCTATTGAGGTATATTGGTGAGCAAATCTTGGTCAGCCAATCAGAGAGCCCTCTAAAGCATGTACTCTAAGATGGCCATACATGTGTGTGTATGTGTTGGGGGGAACCTTCTAATAAAAGTGGTAAGTTTTAAGAAACATTATATCTGTAAGCTATTGGTTGTAGTGTGCTGTGAGTGAATTGTTGCCAGTCAATTAGATAGCCTTCTTATAGATACAATTTAAGATGTCATTTTACAACAAACTGGCACAAGACAAGCACACAAAAGGTGGACAGAAAAAGCACTTTAAGGATACACTTAAAGTGTCACTGAAGAGCTTTGAGATCAACCCGAATACCTGAGAAATGCAAGCATAAAACTGCCCTGCCTGGCGAAGCTGCACCAACAGTGGTGCCACTTCCTTCCAACAGTGGTGCCACTTCAAGATTACAGGGGTACAAAGAACAAGCAAACTGTGTAAGTCCAGAGCCTACTCTTTGTTTTCAGTCCCAGTAGACCACCAGGGCTTGACCTGCGACAGAGCCTTCCATGCATGTGTCAAACTGACTGGCCACAGCCAGTCATACTGTGACCTATCTTCTCCAATATGAAGTCCTTGGTCATCATTGACACTGACAGACAAACAAATAAGTTTCATCGCCCTAGAATATTATGGTATTGAACCCAACTCTTCAGAATCAAAACTTGTTAGGTGAAGCCTCCCCCAGCAATAAAATTTAATGAGCAAGATTCATCTGTCAAGTCTTTGGGGCTATATCTAGGCAATATCTAGCATATGTTGTGGTGTATTTCGTTTTTTTTTTCTTTCAATACTTTGAAAAAAACATTATAATGACTGAAAAAAAAAACTTGTTTTTTGTTTTATTTTTTCTTTCCAGTTTGACTCCTCCCTATATGCTTGTCATGATGGTATACATACCCTTGTTCCCATACTGGGGTAGTGGACCTTACTGGCAGCATGATGGCTTTGAGGTTAACTACTGTAAGGATTCGTGGTATTACAATTTACTGTATATAAACAACTTATTGGCAGATGATAAACCATCAGTAAGTTCTCTTCTAATAATTAACAATATGACCCAATGCTTTTGTTATTCAAACTCATTCATAAGTAAACTACAATAGTAAAAGCATTCTAGCATTTACAGTTCTGTCATTTTAGGAGTTTCTATGATTACATTATCTAAGGTGTCCTTTCCTTTTCTAAGGGTTGTGATTTAATGGAAATTTCGCTGTTGTTTCTAGCATATCAAGTATCCATGAAGTAATACTCTCACTCAATTGTTAACGCATTGACAAGTTTTTTTTTTTTTTTTTTTTTTTTTTTTTTGCATTGAGCTGGTAGAGTTGTTAAAGTTGTGGAGAGAATACTTGGCCGTATTTAGTCCGGCTATCTGTGCTTTGAGTTCAAATCCCAGAGAGGTCAATATATCTTTCATCCTTTCAACTAATGTTCCATTTAAGCTGTGAGCTGGTGTATGCACACACATTTTGCAAACAGTATGCAAATGCAAAAAGGTGTATGCACACAAGATTTTCAAGATGAAATTGAATATTTTTAATCGAAGAAATGAGCTGTATGATTTCATAATAAAACCACAAATAATACACACTTGAAAATGGTGTGCATTCGCTTAGGTGATCAATATGGCATTTGAGTAATGGTTATTTGCATGGATGTACATATACTTTGCAAAGAAAGATAAAATTTACACATTAGCAAATTTTCTGCACACTCCCACAGCAAAAATAATTAGAGAGAACATGGCTTTCAAAATTGATAAATGTGAAATGGTAAGTTTATGAGCCAAATCTTTTCTATTCTAGCAGACACTCTAGCTGCTCTTAGAATCATTCTCTTTCTCCTTCTTTGTCTCACTTATAAAATAAAAATGTTACCATATTTTCTGCTATACAAGTCAACATAGTCATATAGTGTAAACATGTAGTGTAAACATATCAAATATTGTCACTATCTTTCCAAATCCTGCTGCATTTTGCATGGAATATTTTATTTTCCAGTCATCTTGCTGTATAATTCGATCTATCTTTTTGGTTGGAAATTTTGGTCTGAAAAATTTCATTTGTATGCCAGAGAATTTCATAAATTATTTTCTTTTGTTGCTATATATATATATATATAACTTTTATAAGGAATATTCTAAAAGAATATGTAACTGAACTTATATTGAGTGCTCTATTATTTTGAGCAAATATATATATATGTATTTTTATATTATTAATAAATTCATAAAATTATCAATAATATTCGTAGGAAATCAATATTTAATATTTCGAAAGATATATATCCGATATGACATGGTAAAATAATAAATTTAAAATTTAAAATATACGAGATATAAATATAAATATATAAATGCAGATAAAGATACATGTGAATATAAATGCATATAAAAATTTATGCGTAATTAAGCATGAATGTTATAAAGACTAAAGTTTAAAAAATCTAAAATTTAAAAAATTAAACATCTGATGGTCGTTTCGCGGATATTAATATAATCACAATGTAATCAAAAGATCAGCATATTATCATAATTCCGCTCTTCAGAGATGAATTAAGAACTAATGGTATATGTAATATTAATTAAAAAATTATTAAAAATATTAAAAATATTAGAACGTTAAAAATATTAAAGTGTATACTGTCCTTTAAATAAATTGTAAAATTAGTCCTCCTATAATTTGGAAAGTTCATTTTTTTATCCTTCATTGAAATTTTAGTCTTTATAACATTCATGCTTAATTACGCATAAATTTTTATATGCATTTATATTCACATGTATCTTTATCTACATTTATATATTTATATTTATATCTCGTATATTTTAAATTTTAAATTTATTATTTTACCATGTCATATCGGATATATATCTTTCGAAATATTAAATATTGATTTCCTACGAATATTATTGATAATTTTATGAATTTATTAATAATATAAAAATACATATATATATATATATATATATATATATATACGAAAGATTCTAATGAATATACTTAGAGTTCTCAGTTTGTTATATTTGTTCTCAGCCTATCAACTAACATTGACAACCAACAATGGAGTGAATTACAGTTCTCTTCTGATGATCTGGCATTGTTTATATTCAATATCATGAAGTGATCACCAAAGAAAGATATTCAAGCTTAGTCAAGTGCTTAGGATATACATATTTAGTCTCACAAAGAGAGATTTCATGGCAGCCAAAGTAAGATGTGATGTAACATGTTGCAAGAATGTTATGCAATTGTTGTTTAACCCCTAGATTGACTCTGATTTAATAAACCTATGATCATAAGCATTCTCTCTTTTCAGAGGTATCTTAAGTCTGCACATATCCAATGTGTCCTTCCCTTTCCCATGATGGGTGTGTGTAATTTGATTGGCTGCTATTTCTAACAGATAAAGCAAGCAGGTTTCTGAAGTTACAGGTTAAAATTGAAATGCATTTCTTTTATATTTTTCAGTGTGTAGGATGGTCGTGGTATTTAGCTAATGACATGCAGTTTTATGTTATCAGTCCTATCCTTTTAATACCACTTTCTATGTAAGTAAAGCAAATATATTATGATCATGTTGTTGTTTAGTTTTAGAACATATCCCTGATCTTGAATACTTGTTATTCAAAGCCTTCCAAATGCGACATCCCAGACTTTAGCTCTCAAACATTAATATATGTAATACATTGTCTTTCTTGTTTTTTAAAGAATGCTAGAGTATAATATGAAGGAGATGGGTTGCTACTTCTAGAAAATTGACTAACCACATGGATAGTCTCTTGTTAGTTTGTATATTATGCCGCTGAGACTGTAGGCATGGCTAGGTGATTAAGTTATGAAGGCTTGGGTTCAAATCCCATTACATGATATCTTGGGCAAGTGACTTTACTTGTTAGTTACTGGTTTCTAATGAGCCACTAACTTGTTCACTGCATTTCTAAGGTGAGATTGACAAGGAAGTATCTGTAACTGGGTGCTGAACAAATATCACAAAGAACTTTATTCAAGGAGCACCAGATTTTTCATTTTGCTTCACATCATTTCTGTTTTTTGTTATATGTATCGACAGAAGATGTATACATGCATACAATGTATACATACACACCACACACACACACACACATCACTATTACAATGTCCACTTTTCCATGCTTGCATGGAATTTGTCAAAGCAGATTTCCTATGACCAGATGCCTTTCTATCAGCAGCCATCACTTGTTTCCAAACAAGGTAATGTTTTTCCCCAAGACTGGAGGTATTTTCTTGAAAGACTGGTAATGAATCTAACTCATGCCTCAAGTAGACACTGTAAATCTTTAAATGCAAATCTAACCTAATAAATAAAGGAAAAATTAATGGCACATTGTTCACATTTATTTAGAACTTTCAGAGTTTTCTCAAATAAATGCACTACTGGTTACAGCATCCGAATAAAATATCAGGCTCGGTCTGACCTTTTGGGTCCAGTATACATAATATATAATTTCCTCAATGGATATTATCTATCTTAATAGATACTCTTTTACTTTTTTACTTGTTTCAGTCATTTGACTGTGGTCACACTGGAGCACCGCCTTTAGTCGAGCAAATCGACCCCAGGACTTATTCTTTGTAAGCCTAGTATTTATTCTATCAGTCTCTTTTTGCCGAACCGCTAAGTTACGGGGACGTAAACACACCAGCATCAGTTGTCAAGCGATGTTGGGGGGACAAACACAGACACACATACATATATATATACATATATACGACGAGCTTCTTTCAGTTTCCATCTACCAAATCCACTCACAAGGCTTTGGTCGGCCCGAGGCTATAGTAGAAGACACTTGTCCAATGTGCCACGCAGTGGGCCTGAACCTGGAACCATGTGGTTGGTAAGCAAGCTACTTACCACACAGCCACTCCTACGCCTATAGATAATAACTTTTCTTTCTGATCTTCCTTCAGTCTGTCGGAATCACTTTAGTGGGTGCACTCAGCAACATCATAGATTAAATCTTGGCATGAAACATATACAACAGTTAAATGTCCTTACACTATGATCTGATAATATCACACAACCCCTCTCTCTTTGACAAAGGCACTGATCAATAAAGTAGTAGTTAGTCTGCTTGAATTTACTGCTAGAAAACATATCCCACTTTTGTTACAATGTATGTTAATTTTTGCTGAGATATTCTGGATTTGATAAGAATAGAATGGCATTTAACTCCTCTCAGTCAATAGCATTTTAGTCGATCAAATGAGGGATTGATTAAATATGAATCATCATCATCATCATCATCGTTTAACGTCCGCTTTCCATGCTAGCATGGGTTGGACGATTTGACTGAGGACTGGTGAAACCGGATGGCAACACCAGGCTCCAATCTAATTTGGCAGAGTTTCTACAGCTGGATGCCCTTCCTAATGCCAGCCACTCAGAGAGTGTAGTGGGTGCTTTTACGTGTCACCCGCACGAAAACGGCCACGCTCGAAATGGTGTCTTTTATGTGCCACCCGCACAAGCCAGTCCAGGGGCACTGGCAACGATCTCGCTCGAAAACCCTACAAGGCCAGTCAGGCGGTATATATATATAGTTATTTACAATGTGCATCAACTGGTTGTGTCAATTTATTTAAATCAAAGAGGTGCAGGAGTGGTTGTGTGGTAAGAAGCTTAGGTGCAGGAGTGGCTGTGTGGTAAAAAGCTTGCTTACCAACGACACAGTTCTGCCACTGCATGGCACCTTGGGTAAGTGTCTTCTACTATAGCCTCAGGCCGACCAAAGCCTTGTGAGTGGATTTGGAAGACAGAAACTGAAAGAAGCCCATTGTGTGTGTGTGTGTGTGTGTGTGTGTGTGTGTGTGTGTGTGTGTGTGTGTGTGTGTGTGTGTGTGTGTGTGTGTGTGTGTGTGTGTGTGTGTTTGTTTGTCCCCCTGCCATTGCTTGACAACTGATGGTGGTGTGTTTATGTCCCCATAACTTAGCAGTTCACAGCCATTGAGGTACAGAAGTCGCCAAACTGCCCCAAGGACTGGACCTTGTGGTGGTTGTATATCATTTTGCATTAAAGCACCTGTCCTGGTGCCACATAAAAGTACCCAGTACACTCTGTAAAGTGGTTGGCATTAGGAAGGGCACCCAGATATAGAAACCATGGCAAAACAGACAACTGGAGCCCAGGTAGCTCTCCAGCAGGCCAGCTCCTATCATAAAAGTCCAACCCATGCCAGCATGGAAAATAGACATTTGAGGATGATGATGATGATGAATCTCCCTTTAACTCGTTAGCATTTAAACCAGCCATATCCAGCTATATCTGGCCAAAATATTCTGTTTTATGTTTAAACCAGCCAGATCTAGCCTCTCACACCAACCCAGCAACACCATTCTGAAAATAAACAGTTACCTCATCAAAATCTCAAAGCTATAAGATAATGCATGACAAAATCAAAACAATATGAACAAGAGCACTCAGAGAGTGCAAACCTCAGCCAAGGCAACACCAACGTCCTCTCAACAATTCGCTGGAGATGATTTTTAAAATGAGAATATATCTGAAATAAACTCAACTGCTTTCACAAACAAGAATACTAAATATGAACCCGACCACTCTCAAAAATTAAGTGAAGAAATGGAAAAATAACCCAGAATCCTTGTGCGGTACTGGATCGATCCCAAAATCTAATCAGTTCATGTCAGCCACAAGGCCAAACATCCCTGGAAGTTTCATCCGAATCCATCCAGCAGTTCTTGAGATATCTTGTCCACAGACAAACAAACATACATAACTGAAAACAGTACCTCTGCCTTTGCTAAGGCAGAGGTAAAAAAGAAGTTTTACAATTGACAGGGTAACCTGAGTGCTAAAGGGTTAATCCTTTAAACTGCTTTATTACTTTCTGTTTTCTCCCATAAAAATTTTCTCCTTACTTAATTAATAAATAATATTTGTTAATTATATTTTCAGGTTTCCTGCCATAGGCTTTACTATCTTTTTTGCTTTACTTTTGGCTCAAATGCTTTCTGCAGGAATAATTTCAACAACAGAAGATTTACCTGCTGTTATGTTTAATGCCAAATCGTAAGTCTATAATTTCAGTATAACTTTTAATTGGTTTATTCTCATAGGAAAAGCATTTTCTACAGCATAACTGGTAATAACCCTTTCTGTTATAGGCAAAAGGCATGAAATTTGGGCAGGAGGCGACTAGTTGATTACATCAACTCCAGTGTTTAACTGGTATTTAATTTATCAACCCTGAAAGGATGAAAAGCAAAGTCAACTTCAATGGAATTTGAACTCAGAACATACTAGCAGACAAAATACCGCTAAGCATTTTGCCCGTCGTGCTAACGATTCTGTCAGCTCACTGCCTTGATTAAAATAACAAACCAAAATAATAGTGAGATGAGTAAGATTTGAGTATTTAATGTATAAGTTTGAGAGATTTAAGGGTAATAGAAACACAACCACATGTGAGAAGAGAAAGTTTCATAACCATTGGTATTTAGGATAAAAGTTTACAGTCCTGATGTGAATGTATGGTAAGAAATTTGCTTCCCAAACACATTGCTTCAGGTTCAATCCCACTGCACGGTACCTTGGGCAAGTGGGCCAAGGTACTTTTGTCCCATTTAAGTGACCTTCCAGGTTCGTATTCGGGGAAGATATTCTGCCATTTGAAAATTTTTCGTCGTCAGGCTGACAGCTTCCTGACAGGCACGCTTCCATTATAACCATTGGACAAGTGATTTGGTGTATTGTTTGAAATTATCTTTTCTTTTTAAGTAAAGTTAAATCATAATTAAATTTTTACTATTATTATTATTATTATTATTATTATTATTATTATTATTATTATTATTATTATTATTATTATTATTATTATTATTATTATCATTATTTTTATTATTAAATTCTGCCAAGGTCAACTTTGCCTTTCATCCTTTTGGGGTTGATAAATAAGTACCAGTCGAGTACTGGGGTCAATGTAATCAACTTATCTACTCCCCTGAAATAACTGGCCTTGTGCCAAAATCTGAAATCATTATTATTATTATTGAGTGAGAGAGCAGTGCATGCCATCAAAATGACACTGAGGTAAAATATATGAAGCCCAGTATACCTATCATGACTACTCGTCTGATAAGGGTACACCAGGCACATGCATCACAACCATATGTGTGCAACATGGTGATCCCATATCAAGATAAACAGCATATGACTTTGTAGATGGGGCCCAGTTAGAATTTTCGTCAGGTCGAGTAGCCCATCCCACTCAAAAATTCCCTGATTAAGGGTTGTTTAAGGATGTTGAATGAAACACCCATGTTTCCAGAGGTGAATAATTCAAACCCCAAAGAATTCCTCTCAACACATGGCTATGATGCTCCCCCACTACTTCTGCTCATGATCAGAGATGCACATATCAGCCACTAAGGCTCAACTGGTTAAGGTCAAACAACTGACAAACAAATCTGTGGTATTGAGAAGAATATTTGCTGTAACCTCTCTTTTATACCAAGACAAAACAATATACCCGATGACACTTCCAATCAGTTAAGATGAGAAGCCATGAGAGCCACTGCCTGGTACTGCATCAGGGCATTTTACTATTATTATTACTAAGGCAGCAAGCTAACACGATTGTTAACTCACCAGGCAAAATGCCTAGCACCATTTCATCCATCCTTACTTTCTGAGTCCAAAATTCCACCGAAGTCAACTTTGTCTTTCAGGGTTGATAAAATAAGTACCAGTTGAACATTGAAGTTGAAGTAATCAATTTAACCCTTCCTCCGATCTTGCTAGCCTTGTGCCAAAATTTGAAACCATTATTATTACTCTTTTACTCTTTTAATTGTTTCAGTCATTTGACTGTGGCCATGCTGGAGCACTGCCTTTAGTCGAGCAAATCGACCCCAGGACTTATTCTTTGTAAACCTAGTACTTATTCTATCGGTGTCTTTTGCCGAACTGCTAAGTTACGGGGACGGAAACACACCAGCATCGGTTGTCAAGTGATATTGGGGGGACAAACACACACACGCACATATATATGTACATATATTAGATGGGCTTCTTTCAGTTTCTGTCTACCAAATTCACTCACAAGGCTTTGGTCGGCCTGAGACTATAGTAGAAGACACTTGCCCAAGGTGCCACGCAGTGGGAGTGAACCCAGAGCCATGTGGTTGGTAAGCAAGCTACTTACCACACAGCCACTCCTGCGCCTAATTATAATAATAATAATTATAATTATTATTACTACTACTACTACTACTACTACTACTACTACTACTACTACTACTACTACTAAGGCAGTGAGCTGGCAGATTCATTAACATACTGGATGAAATGCTTAGTGGTATTTCACCTGTCACTGCATTTGGAGTTCAAAGATTTTGCCTTGTATTCTTTCAGGGTCAATAAATTAAGTACCAGTGAAATACTGGGGTCAATGTAATTGACTAGTCCCCTTCCTTCAAATTTCAGGCTTTGTGCTTTTAGTAGAAAAGATTATTATTATTATTATTATTATTATTATTATTATTATTATTATTATTATTATTATTCCATTTCAGAATGAGTATTAAATATTTTCAGCATATCTATGTCAAGCCGTACACTCGTATTGGGCCCTATATTATTGGGATGCTGTATGGTTATTACCTAAGCCTAAATAAATGTAAAATGAATCTAAATAAGGTAAGTTGTCAAATAAATTCTCTATTTGTTCCATGAGAATATGGATGGCATGATTTTCTTGCCTAAATTAGGATGTACTGCATACACACACACACACAACAAATTTTTAACTACAGAAACCCTTCAGTCCACCTTCTGAGAGAATGGTGCCTCACCAAATATAGATTTGCGTGTGTGTGTGCATGTTTGTGTGTAATTTTATATTGATATCATGATTGTAAATGAGCATCGCCATCATACAAGCAATGTTGTTCATTTATAGACTTCAGTGAAAAATATGCTTTATCATTGAAAAATATCATCTTGCTTGGAAATGGGTGGGTGACAAGGAGAGCATCTCGTTGTAGAAAATTTGTCTCAACAAATTTTCATCTGACCAGTGTGAAAATGGGAAACAATGGACATTAAGTCATGATGATGATAATGATGACAATGGAGAGGATTATGATGATGTTGATGTTTTTCTGATGATATGAAATAAGTCATCATTATCATCATCATCATCATCATCATTTAACGTCCGTTGTCCATGCTGGCATGGGTTGGACGGTTTGACCAGGGTTGGCAAGCTGGAAGGCTGCACCAGACTCCAGTCTGATTTGGCATGGTTTCTACAGCTGGATGCTCTTCCTAACACCAGTCACTCTGAGAGTGTAATGGATGCTTATACATGCCACCAGCATGGGTGTCATTTGCATGACACTAGTATCTGCCACAACTGTGATTTTACTTGGCTTGATGGGTCTTCTTCTCAAGCACAACATGATGTCAGAAGTCTTTATCATTTGTCGTTGCCTCCATAAGGCCCAACACTCGAAAGGTGCTTTTTACATACCACCAGCACAGGTGCCAGTTATGTGACACCAGCATCAGCTGCGACCACAATTTCACTGGATCTTTTCATGTCTACAATTTCAGTTGGCTTGCCGAGTCTTCTCAAAATTTATTACCTCCGCCTTAGTAAAGGCAGAGGTATTGTTTTCAGTTGTGTTTGTTCGTCCGTGGACAAGATATCTCAAGAACCTCTGGATGGATTCAGATGAAATTTTCATGGATGTTTGGCCTCCTGACTGGCACAAACTGATTAGATTTTGGAATCAATTCAGTACCAGACAAGGATTCTGGATTATTTTTCCAAATTTTTTACTTAATTTTTGAGAGCAGTCAGGTTCATTTTTAGCATTCTCGTTTTTGAGAGCAGTTGAGTTTATTTTCATTTTAAAATAAACTCAACTGATATTCTCATTTAAAAAATCATCTCGAGCTAATCATTGAAAGAACATTGGTGTTGCCTTGGCAGAGGTTTGTGTTCTCTGAGTGCTCTTGTTTATTCAATGCTATCAGAATATTTCAGTCTTTTAAATTGTTTATATTCACTAAATAACAACACATGCCATTACTAGTTTAGTGAAGCCTACTGTTGATTTTATGTTTAATTATGCTGAACTGAACTTAATCAATATGTTTACATTCTGTTTCTTAATGTTAACTGAAAGAAACTAAAGTCTCCCCACTACATCCACCAGTATATATATGTTTACGTTAGTTATCTAAGTATTTCATCTTTTCAGTATGTCTGTGCCATGATCTGGTTGATGGCGACTTCAAATGCTATAACTGTCCTTTATGGCTTGTATAATATTTACAATGGTGATGGAGTTACTGAAGGAACAATCTCTTTTTATACAGCAGTCCATCGCAATGTCTGGGCTGTAAGTGTTGGTTGGGTAATCTATGCCTGCTGTACAGGATATGGAGGTAGGTTATACATCTTATCAATTATAAACATTGAACTAAATTCAAGTAAGTTTTAGCACTTTATAAACACTAACCCAAGATAGTAAAAAAAAATATATGCAAACCATCCTGTTAACAGACCGATGCAAGTTTCTTCCTATCATAGATTTGTGCTTATAAAAGTGTGTGTGTTTGTGTGTGTTTTGCTAGTACTTTGCCATGGCTTCCTGTGACAGTTGTAAACAAGTGTCACTGTCATGCAAGCAGTGTCGTTTATTTCCAATTCTTCATGAAGACATGCCTGGCCATGGTAAATATTACCTTACTCTGAAATGTGTGAGGGTTAGTGACAAAAAAAAAAACATTCAGCTGTAGAAAATCTGTCTTGATAAAGTCCATCAAACTCATACAAGAATGGAAACATGGACATTAGATTATGATGATGTTGATGAGGAAAAGTTTTATTTTCATATTTAGTTTGCAAGTTTCTTAATGTGAACTTGGGTATTGAAGCATATTTTGTTGTATCTCAGGAGGATCATTATGCCAATATTAAACACACACTGGTTCTATTTCACTTCTTATATTGTTATCAGTCAAGCAGACCTGGAATTAGAAAGGGCATGTCAATGGTGGTGTTATGAATGATGGCAAAAAGACTTTGACAAACTTAGCCGATTGATTCGTTCATTTATACATTGACTGAACAACAAATCAAACAACTGGTTAGTTAATTGGTCAAACGCTTAATTAATTGACTGATAATAATAAAAGAAGTGAATAAGAACCAGTACATGTGTTTATTATTGGCATAATGACTCTCCTGAGATACAACAAAAGATAAAAATGATTTTTTTTTAAACCTAATGTTCTCTATTTAGAAATTGAAAGAAAAGAGTTTTATTTATTTTGTTTTTTATTGTAGGTTTTGTGAATACAATTTTATCATGGAAAGCCTTCATTCCACTGAGTCGTCTCACATACTGTGCTTACTTAGTCCATCCAGTTGTGATATACCTGTTCTATTTAAACCAAAAGTATCCACTTTACATCACAAACTTTAATATTGTAAGTAGATATTTGATCTTATACAAAAACTGAACTTATAGGCGCAGGAGTGGCTGTGTGGTAAGTAGCTTGCTTACCAACCACATGGTTCTGGGTTAAGTGCCACTGCGTGGCACCTTGGGCAAGTGTCTTCTACTATAGCCTCAGGCCGACCAAAGCCTTGTGAGTGGATTTGGTAGACAGAAACTGAAAGAAGCCCGTCGTATATATGTATATGGATATATATATGTGTGTGTGTATATGTTTGTGTGTCTGTGTTTGTCCCCCAACATCGCTTGACAATCGATGCTGGTGTGTTTACGTCCCCGTAACTTAGCAGTTCGGCAAAAGAGACCGATAGAATAAGTACTAGGCTTACAAAGAATAAGTCCTGGGGTCGATTTCTTCGACTAAAGGTGGTGCTCCAGCATGGCCGCAGTCAAATGACTGAAACAAGAAAAAGATTAAAGAGTAAAGAGAGTAATGATTTTCTTAAAACAGAGACTGGAATTTAGAAGACATTAACTGGCATTAGGCACCATGCAAATGGCACCCATGAATCGCAGTCGTGGTTGCTGCCAGTGCCATGTAAATGGTACCCATGAATCGTAGTCATGGTCGTTGCCGGTGCCATATAAATGGCACCCGTGTTGGTGGCACATAAAAGTACTCATTGCAGTGGTTGCTGTTAGGAAGGGCATCCAGCTGTAGAAACAATGCCAATTCAGACTGGAACCTGGTGCAGCTCACTGGCTTATCAGCTCCAGTCAAACCTTCTAACCCATACCAGCATGGAGAGTGGATGTTAAATGATGATGATGATGATGATGATGATGATGATGATGATGATGATGATGAGCGTTCCAGTTGATTTTTATCAATTAACATGCATGTAACTGAGCATTCCACAGCCAAGAATACCCATAACATAGTTCTCAAGGAGATTCAGTGTGACACAGAATATTACAAAGCTGGCCCACTGAATTACAGAAACCCTCCCTAGTGAAGAATGTACCTCCCAGTATAGACTAGGCATTAATGACTTTAAACTCCAGGCCAGAAAGATGCTAAAAAGCAGACCAATCCAGAAAAGAAAGATTTGGAAACTTAAGGACCCTCTCCCACAGAATGAAAAGCAGATTGTATGATGCCTGTGTGTGAACACCTATGCTACACAACAGTGAAACATGGGCTGTGACAGCTGAGGACATGCATAGGCTTGAAAGAAATGAAGCCAGTATGCTTCCCTGGATGTGCAATGTCAGTGTGCATGTATGACAGGGTGTAAGCATCTTAAGAGAAAAGTTCAGCGTAAGAGGCATCAGATGTGGTGCGCAAGAGAGACGATTGCACTGGTATGGTCATGTGATGCACATGGACAAGGACAGCTGTGTAAAGAAGTGCTGATCTCTAACTGTGGAGAGAACCTGTGGTAGAGGTAGACCCAGGAAGACATGGGATGAAGTGATGAAGCATGATCTTCAAACTCTGGGCCTCACAATGGCAATGACTAGTGACTGAGACCTTTGGCGGGATGCTATGCTTGAGAAGACCCATCAAGCCAAGTGAAATCATAGTCGTGGCCAATGCTGGTATCATATAACTGGCACGTAGGAGGCACCTTCCAAGCATTGGGCTTCACAGAGGCAAGGTGGCTGATGCCAATAGCACATGGAGGGCTCCTTTCAAGTGCTGGACCACATGGACTCAATGACGAATGACCGAGACATTGGCATTATGTTGTGCTTTAGAAGAAGATCCATCAAGCCAAGTAAAATCGCAATCGTGGCAGATACTGGTGTCATGCAAATGGCACCTGTGTCAGTGGTACGTAAAAGCACCCATTACACTCTCAGAGTGGCTGGTGTTAGGAAGAGCATCCAGCTTTAGAAATCATGCTAAATCAGACTAGAGTCTGGTGCAGCCTTCCAATTTGTCAGCCTAGGTCAAATTATCCAATCCATGCCAGCATGGATGACAAACATTAAATAATGATGATGATAATGATAATGTACAGCACGTTTTTGCCAGCTGAGTTGACTGGCACAATGTGATTTAAAGTGTCTTGCTCAAAAACACAACACACCACTGGGTATCAAACTCACAACCTAACGATCTTGAGCCAAAATAATCAAATTACTTACTCACACACCTTCACTTAAAAAACATTAGAAATATTGTTAGGAACAAAGTATGAAAGTATTTATTAGAATTTTAGCTATTGTTGTTGTTTATTATTAGGTCAGCCTGCCTTTACAAAGAAAACTTATGATCAAAAGTATTGTTCATCTCTAAGGTAATGTATATCTGGACAACATTATAAAGATACCAGTGTTAATCTGAGAGAGATTTGACAACTATTTCTTGCATTCAAATGATTATAAAGTAGTTCCCATAACGGGTTGTTCAGACTTTGGTTATTTGTAGATGTGAACACATACAGTATACAAATAAAAATATTGCAGTAATTATTTGAATTTAAAATTATGATATTCCTCCTTTATATTTTTCATTTTCTTTTTTTTTTCCTTTTCAGGTTTTCTTGTTTTTCGGATTTTTGGTAGTAGCCTACATGATAGCATTTATTGCTTCAATGGCGTTTGAAGCTCCAATGATTGGTCTAGAACGAGTATTTCTGTCGCTGATTAGGAAAAAGCAAGTGATCACTTAAGAAAATCGACTCCACCGAATGGAATATAAACAAAAATAACAAACCACTTTAAATCAATTAGTACAATATTATCATTAATATATGTTCAAGATCAACAGATGGGATGCAAGAATGCCCTAACAATGTTATTTACGGATCATAGTATGATTAATATATATATATATATATATATATATATATATATATATA
>NC_068981.1:33203837-33206843 GCF_001194135.2 Octopus bimaculoides
CGGGTGGCACATAAAAGACACCATTTCGAGCGTGGCCGTTTTCGTGCGGGTGACACGTAAAAGCACCCACTACACTCTCTGAGTGGTTGGCGTTAGGAAGGGCATCGAGCTGTAGAAACTCTGCCAAATTAGATTGGAGCCTGGTGTAGCCATCTGGTTTCACCAGTCCTCAGTCAAATCGTCCAACCCATGCTAGCATGGAAAGCGGACGTTAAACGATGATGATGATGATGATGATGATGATTAGGGATAAAAATCCAAATTTACAGTTAAAAACTCGATTAAATTCAATTTATTAAAAATTAAAATTAAATTAAGTTTCAAAGTATAAAATATATATATATAGTTTTAGGGAAAAGAACCAAGGTTCATGAACTCATCGATGAAAATCCACAGTCACATATAGAAAAATTAATAAGTAAAAGCACAATAAATAAGTATAATATAATACAAAGTAAACACACCACCATCAGTTGTCAAACAATGCTGGGGTGACAAACACAGACACACAAACACATACACACACACACATATATATACATATATACGACGGACTTCTTTCAGTTTCCGTCTACCAAATCCACTCACAAGGCTTTGGTTGGCCTGAGGCTATAGTGGAACTCTTGTCTTGAAACAGATTTTTTTTTTGTATCTTGGGAGGGTCACTATGCCAATAAACACACACACCATTCATTCTAGTTCATTTCTTTGTTTATGTTAGTCAATTGATTAACCATTTAACAAATTAACTAATTGATTGTTTGATTAAATATTCACTCAATCAATCAACTAGGTTTGTTAAAGTGCTACCATATCCTGAATGTCTTGGGCATATTAAAGCTCTGAGATCTAGCAACTGACTTGGAAGACACTCACAAGAATATACACCACGTTTCCAACAGCAACAACAACCTTGGGCACTTGTTTTAACTCCACATGTCTAATACTCAGTGTCATAGCTAATAGGACAGCACTATTAGAAATACAAATAGAAAGAAGAGAGTGATAGCAGGTAAAACCAACAAAATAATGGGTTAATTAGATTAAGTTAATTTGTAAAATACAATTGTTTTGAATTCGTAGTAGAAATAGGTTTATATTTGTGGTGGTGTATGTCTTTGGTGCAGGGTTGCTAGGAATGTGGCTTGGGTGTCAAGGGAATGGCAGTCTGAAAAATTTGGGGACCACTGGGTTAGACTATACTTTGCTGATCAGTTCCAATAAGACCGAAACATGTCTAAAAATGCAGCCTTGTCATGCTTGATTTTGTTAGTTCATCACAAAGAATAGTAATAAGCGTGTAGCAAAAATTCAACAACTGTTCTCAAAAAGGAATAAAAACTTTCAGGTAGTTTCCCTTCGACAGCCATTGAATTTGTGTGCAACAACACATATTCAAAATCTTAACCATTCTCAGTAAAGAGTTCTTGAAACTGTGGGGAATCATGAGCATGTACCTTAATGTTATTTGCTGCTGTGATAAAAGAGCTCAACAATTTAAGTCTATCACTTAATTTATTTGCCACCAGATGTTGCATGTGGCTTATAGAATACGCTGTAAACACACTAGGTATAGCTTTTTCAATAAAGTAATGAAGCAGTGATCACAACCTATTACCAATGGTGTCCCATTTATTGCTCAAACAAGAAATACTGACTCCTCTTTTGTACCTGTTTCTCCTTGTCTTACAAATAATAGCTCTTGAACCAAACGATAAACTTTGACAAAACAAACATAAGCAAGAAACATTCTTTTATTGTTTTGCAAAGGGGACTAATCTAACTGCCAGCTAAGTTTGCTTGTTCTTAGTATGTTACATGTGGAAGATGGTGGAGGTGCAATGGCCGGGTGGTTAGGGCAGCGGACTCGCGGTCATAGGATCGCAGTTTCGATTCCCAGACCGGGCGTTGTGAGTGTTTATTGAACGAAAACACGTAAAGTTCCACAAGGCTCCGGCAGGGGATGGTGGCAAACCCTGCTGTACTCTTCCACCACAACTTTCTCTCACTCTTTCTTCCTGTTTCTGTTGTGCCTGTAATTCAAAGGGTCAGCCTTGTCACACTGTGTCATGCTGAATATCCCCGAGAACTACGTTAAGGGTACACATGTCTGTGGAGTGCTCAGCCACTTGCACGTTAATTTCACGAGCAGGCTGTTCCGTTGATCGGATCAACTGGAACCCTCGACGTCGTAAGTGACGGAGTGCCAACAACATGTGGAAGAGGAAGATCCAGGAAGACATGGGATGAGGTGGTGAAGCATGATCTTCGAATGGAGGCAATGACTAGCAACCGAGACCTTTGGTGAAATGCTGTGCTTGTGAGGACCTGTCAAGTTAAGTGAAATCATAGTTGTGGTCGTTGTCGGTGTCACGTAACAGGTACACATACCAGTGACATGTAAAAAGCACCTTTTGAGCATTGGGTCTCATGGAGGCAATGTGGCCAACATTGGTGTCGCAGACCTAACAAATGTGTCGGTGGCACATAAAAAGCACCTTTCCAGTGCTGGGCCTCATGGAGGCAGTGAAAAATAGCTGAAAAATTTGGCAATATGCTGTGCTTCAGAAGGAAGATTCATCAAGCCAAGTGAAATGATAGTCATGGCAGATACTAGTTTCATGCCAGTGGCACATAAAGGCACCCATTACACTCTCAGAGTGGTTGGCATGAGGAAGAGCATCCAGCTGTAGAAACCATGCCAAATCAGATTGGAATCTGGTGCAGCCCCTCAGCATACCAGCCCAGATCAAACCATCTAACGCATGCCAGCAAGGACAACAGATGTTAAATGATGACGATGATGATGATGATGTTCCACAATATATCTTTTCTCTCCCCTTCTTTTTTCTCTGCTTTTTAAAATTTCCTTTGTCTTTCTTTCCTGAAAACTTTATTATGGAAGAATCATTACTGTTGTTTAGGATTTGTATTTTAATATTGTTTTATGTCATTTTGTATATCTGAGAATGGAGACAACAATATATATATATATATATATATATA
>NC_068981.1:33207285-33215432 GCF_001194135.2 Octopus bimaculoides
AAGAAATTCGGAAAGTACGTCAAATATAAATTGTCTTTTTTTTTTTTTAATTCGTAATGATAAGAGTTTCTAAAACACAGATTTGAAAAAATTATGGAAATTATGCGGCACCAACGTTGGCTACATTGCTTCCACGAGGCTGGTTTATTGGTGAGCTCCAGTTCGAATAATTAGTGGAATATCTTAAGTACGACACTCCACCGATAAATCACAATTTGTATTTATGATAATTGTTACTTTAATCTATGTACGAATTTGTTGAATCACTCCTATTATTTAAAACAAACGTACGGAGACAAATTCTGATTTACATTCATAAATGCGTTAAAATAATTGTATAATTCTTTATTTACAACAAAAGTCAAAATACCAAATAATGGAAGATATGAAGAATTTCTTATCTTTACACTAAAACATGTTCAAGAGAACAGCCGAGTGAAATACGCCGAAATCAAAATTGTCATTGTTGAAAAACAGAAGTGATTTGTTGAGGTTAAGTATTCCCCACCCTCCTTTTCTCTGTATAGATATACGTTCATTCATTTTGTTGTTGCACATGTTATTGTCGTTGTTTTTGTTCGGTATCATGTTTTCGTCTTTCCAAGGAATTCTCTTGGGAATTTTATGACCGGCTTCGTTATTAAACATTTGGGGTTTTTTTAAAATCATTTTTGTTCACTGTTGTTGCTTGAAAACATTTTCCGATCGATTTTAAAACATTTTTTTAAAACTTGAGTATACAACAGAAAAATAATGGGGGCGGGGGGCATTATCATCCATCAGTCCCTTTTGGCCACCTTATTATCACCCCATTTTTCCTCAACGTCCTCCACCCGATCTTTCCACTGTCCCCAGAGGATCAGTACCACCCACTTTGGGAACCATTGGTCTAACCGTTCCTCCATATTTCAACCATTTACGAAGTTTGTACATGGTTGCTAAATGTGTTAGAAATAACGACTTATTATCCTTAGAATTACACCTTACTTCCTTAAAAAGGAAGAACACGTAGTATAATGAATTCATGATCAAAGCTTGAACACATTTGACGGAAACTGAGCTGGAATTAAGCAGCAACATGTCACTACTTTGAGAAACAATACCAGGTTGAATCGAAAGTTTTTTCGGATTTTCACTGATGAATTTTGGCAACTTGTATCTTCATGTTATATTGTTAATTTGATGCAATTTATTGTCCAATCATTACTGAATTGTTTATTCTTTATTTCCATGTATAACATATAAACATTAATTGTTTACTCATATCGTAATGAGTGGTGAAAAAATTGCAATTAGAGCCATCTTACACTACCCATGAAAATAGGGCTGAGTGCAAAAACAGCTACAAAAGAAATTAATGATGTGGATGACCTAGGAAGTGTCCATGAATGTGTGGTACAAAACTGGTTTAGACGTTTTAAGAAAGGTAACACCTGCCTCAAAGACTAACCCCAGTCAAGAAGACCTTGTGCTGTGAATAACAGCCAAGCACAAGCACCCATACATTATCTGCAGAACTTGCTCGTTCACAAAGTACTACACATCGACACCTCCACAAGCTCAGCTTGTGAACAGACATTGTTGAACTAAACAATGACCAGGCTCAACAATTTGTGAAAATTTACAAAAATTGCTGGCAAATCTTTGAGAAGCCTGTTTTTGGTGTTGAATTGCAACTGGGTACCAAAAATGGATCTATTTTTGTAATCCTAATTAGAAAAATTAGTGACTTTGTTCTAGCTGTACTTCAGAACCTGTGATCAAACAAAGCAGTTTGTACAGATGGTTGTGTGTGTTTGGTAGAATTTTGAGAGGTTGCTGCACTTTAGCTTGTCTCAGATGGTTATGCTGTGAGCACTAACCTTTACACTCAACAACTACAGCAAGCACATGATGCTTTGAAAACCCTCTACTCAGCATTGGTCAGTAGATGTCTACTCTTACAGCATGACAGTGCCCCAGCTATTTCTGTCAATATGACCAAGTGCAAACTCAAGGAACTTCAGTAACTTGAGTGCTACTTCACCCTGCCTAAAGTCCAGACCTTGCACCATCAGATTACCACCTTTTCCAAGCCATGGCTCATTTCCTGCACAGACAGAGGTTCAAGAATGTAGTCCAACAATGTTGGAAAAGGGTGCAGGAAGCCTTTGCCTCTAAACCATCCAAATGATATAAGCTTGGAATTGAACTTCTTGCACAACAGTGGCAACAAACAATAGAATAAGATGGGATATATTTTGATGAATATATGCTTTTCATATATAAATTGATTGAACTATTAATTAAAGTTATGAAAAGCTTTTTACTCAAGCTGGTAGTATTGTAGAATTAACAAATGTTCTTTTCGCTTGTAATGTTGAGTTTAATCCTTTAATTAACATATTTCTGTTGAAATGCACAACATTGGTTTCAATTAGTTTTAAAGATAATGTAGAATTTAGTACAATTGTAGTAAAATTAATTGTTAGTGATTGAAGCAGTATTAGTACCTAAAGGTAATCTTTATATCCAACTTAATGCGGATGGTTTGTTAGAACACTGAATACAGTGTCATTAATTTTGGGAGATTCTCTCATATAGGCTTCTGGTTCATAAAAGCACACACATAAATCATAGCAGATGATTTATGTGTCATGGGAGTTCTGGTCCCACTGACAGACAATTCTCATCTGTTATGACCTGTTTGTGTGCTTTTATGCACCAAATGCCTAAATGGGAGGATCTCTCAATGCTAATAACACAGTATTTGGTGTCCTAACAAGACATCCATGTTATGCTGGATCATCATCATCATCATCATTGTTTAAAGTCCGCTTTCCATGCTGGCATGGGTTGAACGGTTTGACTGAGGACTGGCAAGCCAGGAGGCTGCATCAAGCTCCAATCTGATCTGGCAACGTTTCTACAGCTGGATACTCTTCCTAATGCCAACCACTACAAGAGTGTAGTGGGTGCTTTTTATGTGCCACTGGCATGGGGGCCAGTCAGGTGGCATTAGCATCGACTACACTTGAATGATGCTTTTTACATGTCACTGGCACAAGAGCTAGTCAGGTGGCACTGGACCAAACTTGAATGGTGCTTCTTTATGTGCCACCAGCACAGGAGCTAGACAGACGATACTGGCATCAACCATGCTCGAATGGTGCTTTTTTACATACTACCGGCACAGGTGCCAGTCAGGCAGTACTGGCATTGGCCACAAATACAATTTCACTTGATTCAACAGGTCTTCTCAAGCACAACATATTGCCCAACGGTTGAAAGGTGCTTTTAAACGGGCTGGTTATGCAACACTAGCATCGGCCACAGCTACGTGGATATAATAGTAAAATAATTTTGTTATTATTAAACTGGCGGTTGATTCATAAATTAACATGAAATTTAAAAGGTAAGTTTTAATTGAAATCACTTTAAAATAGGAAGTCTGTATTACAGAATCAGAAGTGGTTTTAGGTGGGTTGGTGTCAAAAGGGTGAGATAAGACAGAACTGATATTGCTGCTATGTTTGAATCCTGTAGCTAATCTATCAAGAAAGTAGATACAACATGACTGAATAAAGGTTTTATGATAAAACATGTGAACCGAGTACTCCTTATGTAATACAGTCCCCAAAACAATGTATTCTGTACTTCAGTGAACTGTATTTTGATAGGTCTACCTACTTATATTTGAAATCTTGTCATCAGATTCTAATCTGTGATAGACTTTATTCTTGTCTAAGGGATGACAATGTGTTTAGATTGTTTAATGCTACAAAAATAAGGGAGAGGGATAGAGGGGTTATTTTATTATCTTTGTAATAGATACATGTCAAAATAATTTAGGTTTTAAGGATTTCTGAGGAAACATTGTTGGATGGTTCTTGAAAACTAAATATCTTAATGAAATATTTGATATTGGCTTCAAGTTTTAGCAAACAGCCAGCATTTTCGGGAATTGGGACTTATCAGTTGCATCAATCACAATGCTCAACTGGCATTTTTTTTTCTCAACCCTAAAAGAATACAAGGCAAGGTGAAGCCCAGCGGCATTTGAACTAAGAATGTAGAATCAGAAGAAATGCGACTGAGCATTTTTTTCTGACTTTATGGCATGATAGTGATTCTACCAGCTCACCACTTTTTGAAATGCTTAATATTAATCATTTGATAATATTAATAATTTAATAATGGAAATGTTTTTCGTTGTTTAGTCAATAACTATTTTCCTGATAACTCACCTAAGAAACCAAAATAAGGGTTAAAGGCACTTCGTTAAAGGAACTACTGTATAGCCATACAGCAGGATTTGAACTGAAAGATTACAGTACCAAATAAGATATTGTACAGTTACATCACCAGCAATCTACAAATTATGACTATGGTTCTGGGTTCATTCCCACTGTGTGGCACTTTGGGCAAGTGTCTTCTACTATAGCCTCAGGCCGACCAAAGCCTTGTGAGTGGATTTAGTAGACGGAAACTGAAAGAAGCCCGTCACATATATGTATATATATATGTGTGTGTCTGTGTTTGTCCCCCTAGCATTGCTTGACAACCGATGCCGGTGTGTTTACGTCCCCGTAACTTAGCGGTTCGGCAAAAGAGACCGATAGAATAAGTATTAGGCTTACAAAGAATAAGTCCTGGGGTCGATCTGCTCGACTAAAGGCAGTGCTCCAGCCTGGCCACAGTCAAGTGACTGAAACAAGTAAATGAGTAAATGAGTAAATCCCTCCTACCATGTTTAAAGGTGTTTAGTTATGTTGCATTGAACATATAATCTTTCGATTTGTCGTAGTTCAATAGGTTAACTACTCACCTCCAACATCCAATCACAAATTAAAAATTTCTCTCCATCAATTCCACACTTCCTAGTGAAAATCCAATTATATTTTTTAAATTTTACTACTTCTCTCACCTTCACTTTTTTGCTTTTTCTCCTTTCTTTTTTGTTCAATTTCCTCCTTTTATCTGTATCTCTAACTCTCTTATTCTTCCTTTTCTTCTCTCACACCACCACCTTAATCCCTTCCTCTCATTTCTTCTTCCCATCCCATCCTTTATTTTCCTCACTCTCTTTAAATAATTTTTTAATTTCCCAATCCTCCATGTTATTTCTCTACCTTGTCTCTCTTTCTCATTAACATTATCATAAAGGAGACCTCAGTTAATTCTTTCCAAATCACTTCACACTGATCAATAAGTTGAAATGAAAGATTGTCCAATTAACCACTTAATAAGGTAACCTTGATAATATTTCCCACTTTAAGTCATTTAGGGCACAATATTCTAGTGGTTAATGTATTCTACTGAAAGCTAATTCTTTCCCAAATCACAAGAATCCATAGAACCAGCATTCATCCTCAGTTGTTATAGCATTAAGCAAATGAGAGTATAAACCTCAAGCTTAGCTGAGATACTGATCTATACTGTGTCACTTTTCATGGTGGAATAATTCTACCTGCCTAGTACTGCATACCAACAAACTATCAATCATCACAATGTTGTCACTACTTACAGCAATAAATTATTCCACCTTGCTGGACCTACATAACAGTTAAGTGGACTTTGCCAAGGAAAATTAAGTAATTCAAATACCATGCAACATAGATCCTTTCTTTATCAAAATTATCTCTTCCTTTAGAGGAAGTGTCATGATAACTGAATGACAAAAAAAGACCAACTCCATATGAGAAGGGGAGATAATCTCTAGAATCAAGATTTCTCTAAAGTTGACATGCCATTAAGGAAAATGATGAGCTTGTCTGACGATAAGAGGATAGTCATGGGTACATATTTCTGACTCAACAGCTATCATCAACTTGACAACAGTCCACTATTATCTCCAGCAACCAAAAGAATAGAACATATTTATGGCATATATAAGTTGCAAAATTTAATCTTGATTACAGATATGACTCAGCATTTGCAAGAGGGACAACAAGGATGAGAAACCCTTCCTATACAGGCTAAATTTTGCCTATGCTCAAATTTGAAACCTCACTCTAATATTATCTCGAAGAACTTGTATGAAAAAAAAAATGGTCTATGCTTTAAGACTAAAATCACAAGTTAATTAATCCAAACTGCATATGTATGAATAAGTAAAATTAAAGACCCTTTATTTTTCTCAGCAATGACATACATTCACAACCTCTAGTGTACACCAACCTCATATTTGGCTGTCCTGTACCTTACCAACTCAGTTAGTGATTGATACTCACCAACCATGTGAGTGTGTTAGTGGATCACATTAAAATTCCTTTACAAAAACTCAGAAACATTAGCATTTACAGTAGACTATCTTACTTTAAACTTTTATTTTCTAGGAAATTTATACAGTCCAGAACATGTGAAGTGTAACATGCTCATTTACTATTTAGATTCCATACTAACTTGTTACATTGGTGTGTTGGCTTGGTGCAATTCTATGACATGCTTGGATGATATTTTACAGAGGTGGTCAACAATATTCTAGAGACAGTAACTTAACTACTTCTGCTGTTGTTGGGCATCTTTCCACTCATGGATACACCATGAAGCAAAAAAAAGTCAGTATGTTCATTGCATTCATGGAGCCACAGGGATGTCAGATACTGGTCAAGTATAACTGCACATATCTGCCTTAGGATCCAGCCCTCTGAATTTTTTGAGGGTGTTTAACTCCCTATCCTCTTTTTTATCTAACCGTATTTTTTACATTATTTTCAATGGATGTTCAAAATGATGCAAAAAACACATATATAATTCCTATCAAGGATCATGATCTAACAGATATGGCAGTTTAACTTTTGAGAAGAAATTGTATTGGGATTTACTGTGATGTTCGCATTCCAAAGCAAACTCTCAAAGTACAAGAAGGTAAACCTAAGAGAAGATATGGATAGGGGGTCATGAGAGTGGAAGAGACAATGGATGCTTTTTATTGAGTGTAAGCAAGGAGTAACAAATGGGAAAAGGTGGGAGTGGAGCTGAATGTAGTGAGTGACAGACAAGGGCTGAAGTGCAGTTGAATCAGTCAGTAAGGGGAGGAATAAGGTGAGAGATCTAGGAGTTGTTCAGGATGGGGAATAGATCAGAAAGTAACAGAATGAGGTGCAAGATCCAGGAGCAGTGGAGAGGGAGTTATAGTAAGTGAGACAAAGGTGGTAGAAATGAGATCGCATTGAGGACTATGGCAGTTTAGAGAGGTGTTAAGAACAGTGTGTAGTAGAGAAGAGATCTCAGTGGATGAAGGCACAAAAAGGAGGTGATTGATGGGAATAGAGTGGGCAAGGATGGTAAGGAGAAATGGAAGTGCTTCCAAGGAGGATGAGAGGAGGGGTAGAGGTAACCATAAAGAAGAGTGTTATATGCACCAGTTCTGCTTTCAGGTGGTTACACCAGCCAATTAGTACAATAGATAGAGGATTGATAGGTATTAGGGAAATACTTGATGGCGCAGAAAGACAGAGGGAGAAACGGGCAGGGACCCAAGTGGTTTTAGGATATCATTTTTGCAGTGATGGATGGGGGTCTTCTCAAGCACAGCAAATTGCCAATCATCTCGATCTTCTGTCATCTCTTCATAAGGTCCAGCATCTTGCAATCATCCATCAATTCTTCATCCCATGTCTTCCTGGGTCTCTCTTTTTCACAAATTCCATCTCCTTTAAAAGGTTAGCACTTCTTTATGTGACTGTCCTTGTATAAACACCTCACATAACCATACCAGCACAGCCTTCTCTCTTGCACACTATATCTGATTCCTCTTATGCCTAATGTTTCTCTTAATATATTAGCACGTTGCTGTACATGCTCACTGACATTGCACATCCAATGGAGCATACTAGCTTTGGCGCCTCTAACTGATGATGTCCAGGAGACTGAAATTTCATGATATGGGTGTTCCAGTACTCATAACAGGCGAATCTCATCTGCTATGGTATAATCATCTGCTTTTATGCACCAAGTGCCTATATGAGAGGATCTTGCATCAAGGATAATAGCATAGTAGTCGCTGTTTTAACAAGACATTCATGTTAAGTTGGATATAAAGATTGTCTTTTGGTACTAACTAATAATTCCATCACTAATATACATACATTTACACATACACACAATATATATATATATATATATATATATATATATATATATATATATATATATATATATAT
>NC_068981.1:33215442-33218065 GCF_001194135.2 Octopus bimaculoides
TGCCCTTCCTAACGCCAACCACTCAGAGAGTGTAGTGGGTGCTTTTACGTGTCACCTGCACAAGGGCCAGTCAGGCGGTACAGGCAACGGCCACGCTCAAAATAGTGTCTTTTATGTGCCACCCGCACAAGAGCCAGTCCAGGGGCACTGGCAATATATATATATATATATAAGGTGAACTAGAAGAAACGTCAGCATGCCAGGCAAAATGCTTAGTGATATTTCATCTGTCTTTACATTCTGAGTTCAAATTCCGCTGAGGTCCACTTTCGGGGTCAATAAATTAAGTACCAGTTGTGTACTAGGATCGATCTAATCGACTAGCCCCTTACCCCAAAATTTCGGGCCTTGTGCCTAGAGTAGAAAAGAATGTGTGTGTGTGTGTGTGTATATGTTTGCGTAATCAGTGTATTAGTCAAGCACTTTTAGTACAACTGTACTAGAATTTTGTAAGACATATAAATGAACTTTCATCTAATGTATATATATTTATATAACTACAATTGTCTGAGGTTTTTTTTTTTTATCCTTTTGAATTTTGTTACAAAAACAAAATAAAAAACAAACCATGACCTCTTGAGCTAACTTTACATTGCCGTATCATTTTATGATTTTATAATAGTTCTGTACTTATTCTCAAAGATACAGGTGAACTTATCAGAGAGATATGTGCTTATTGACATAATGCACTCCACAATTAACTATTACAGGATAACAGACTAAATCATCAGGCAGTACTTAAATCAACAAATGCAATTTCAGTTCCTGTTGACACTTCTCAACTCTACCATCAGAGTGAACACATATCTGGTCTGAAACTGATAGAAGGAACGCTGCTTCTTCACCAGAGAAAAATATAAGAAGATAATATAAAAAAATACACAAAAAGATAACAGTAACCAGAAAACACGCTTTCTAACCAAAAACGTAAACATTAAGAAATGAACAAACAAGTCTTGATAATAATCTTCTTGGTAATTATACCAACGATACATGCTGGTCTGAAGTATCCCCCACACTACTTAAAACTATGGCATATCTTAGCAGATAGCAAGAATTTATCAAGTTCACCATATCATGATGCTGAAGGCTATAATTATCTGGACAAACTGTCTACAAATAAATATCTTCATGGCAACAAGCAGGGAATTGAGAAAGCTAAGAGTTTGATTTTTGAAGATATTTGTGTGAAAATTTCTTCCCTTAATGTATCACAAAGATGTTGTGAAGATACCAAAACATTTCTTGGATCCATTGTTCACAGGAATCCATGGGCACTACAAAGTAAGTTTTATTTTTTTATATTACTAAATCTTGGTCAGTGTTTACCAAATCATCACCTCTTTCCATATGTAAACAATGTTTTTAAGACATCTATACCCATGTTTAGTTGTATAGCTGGTGCAGGAGGTAATTGGGATGATCAGCCTAGAGTAACACTTTTATAAGGGAAGCACTTTTGGGTTATAATCCTGTATAAATGGCAGTGAGAAGCAGCAAATTCAATTACTCTTTGGACAGCACACACTCTAGCTGCACCACTGCCTACTTTGAAAAGTATGTGACAGATATGAATGGTCCCAAAGAAACTCTAAGGGATCTGATATCACTATGAGACTAAATAAATGTATCATACTGTATTGTCATCTTAAGTAAAAGGCTTACTTTTTGTAGACTAGTACTTTTTATCCAACAAACTTTATCCAACAAATTTTAGTTTCTACTTCAATACCATAACATTGGATAATTTGATACCATAACATTGGATAATATGCTTCCAATCTTGATGATACAACTCATCTGTCCTCTTGACAGAACTGCAGTAGTTTAATTTCTAATCATTCGCTCTTGTTAACTTCAATATTATATATTCATTTACATGGTGGTGCTCCAGCATGACCACAGCCGCATGGCTGAAATGAGTAAACGAGTATGTACATTAATAGCTGCAGGTGCGGTTGTGTGGTTAAATAGCTTGCTCCCTAATATTGTAGTCTCATGTTCAATCCTACTACATAGCATCTTGGACAAGTGTCTTTTACTGTAGCCCAAAGCCAAAAAAAGTCTTGTGAACGGATTATGAAAATGAAAGCCCATCATGTGTATATACATTCATATACATGCACACATACACACACGTGTATGTGTGTACACACACACACACACACACACGTATATATATATTGAATAAACAGAGTCAACAGGAAGGAGTACATTTAGACAGCTATTTAATAAACACTACACATGTTTCGATATAACATAGATCCACATATATACAGGATTTAAATGAAGCAACAGTTTACCTGTATAATGGGATCTGGTTGTATCTCCTCAGGTGATATATAATCGCTGTACCCGTAAGCAATTATGAATGTTTAATAATTGAATGTTGTGAGTTAAAAATCACCGGTTTTTTTCAACATTTGTCTATATATTAGCAAACTCTCATATAAAACAATTTTTTGTTTTAATCTTGGAATTAAATGGTTTTGATTAACTGTCAGATGACTTTTGGCCAACCTTGTATTTATAAATATAGATGTAGTTGTGTGGTATAAAAGATGTATGTATATATATATATGCAAACAAATACATGTATATGTGTGTGTGTGTGTGTGTGTGT
>NC_068981.1:33219284-33231805 GCF_001194135.2 Octopus bimaculoides
ACACACACACACACACACACACACACACACACACACACATATATACATATATATGATGGGCTTCTTTCAGTTTCAGTCTACCAAATCCACTCACAAGGCTTTGGTCGGCCCGAGGCTATAATAGAAGACACTTGCTCAAGGTGCCATGCAGTGGGACTTTACCCAGAACCATGTGGTTGGTAAGCAAGCTACTTACCACATAGCCACTTCTGCACCTATTAAAACTTAAGGTCTCATAGTTTACAACTTCTTAAAAAGAACATTTTAGAAAAGTAAGTTCTGGATATAATCATCATCATTATCATTTAATATCCATTTTTCATGCTGGTTTAGGTTGGGCAGTTTGACATGACATGATTCAACAAGCTGCAGAGCTGCATCAGGCCCGAATCCCAGCTTTGGTATGGTTTCTATGGCTGGATCCTTCCTAACACCCACACACTTTACTGTGTGTACTGAGTACTTTTTACATGACACCAGCACTAGTAAGGTCACCAAATAAGCTGCAAAACAAAGGAAAAATCTCCCTCAATCGAGTGGGAGTGTATTTAAGAGAAGGAGAGATGGCTTTATGCCAGGTTTTAAAGGCTTAAGTATGATAGACAAATAGTCTAGAGGAGATACATGGCTGGACAGGATGATCATAGCTAGATAGCTAGAGTACTTTTATCATGAAACTGTCTACAATCAGAGCTTGACTAATTTTAAGGGATTTTTCTTGCTTTTTTTTTAATGAAAATTGATAATAATCAGAAAGACCCCCAGGTTTATACCAGAGGTAAAGAGAATAGGAGATTGTGACATTTATGCCTTTCTCAAGAATATTAACATTTCAGGAAATGATATTGTTAGCTTTTACCTTTGCTAAAATATTGATTTTTGTACATGTGATTTAGAATTATGATTGAGAATGAAGAATATTTGGAGTAAGTTGTAATCTTTCAAGTTTTTTTTACACAGTATTAACATTTCAGAGAATAAATGTATGTAGTTTTTCACAAACAGGGTAGGCCAAAAGTTGCACCATCATTTAAAGTATAAGTATGTATTAAATGGTAGTGTGACTTTTGACCCACCTTGTATAAGTGTCATATATATGAGGCCTCACAGAACTGTTATTATAGATATAAGTGAAGTAAGGTTTCTTCGGAGGAACTCCATTTTGGTCACTTGTATTTGCAATCATAGATCATAGTGATCAAAAGGGTATGATCATGAGTATCAAGAGCCAAATTGGATTCCTTACTCATTAGAGTGAGGAATCCAATTTAGCTCAGAGATTAGAGATCAGAGAGTTGCTCCTGGTTGAGGTATTTCTCCCATTGAAAGTTTACAGCTCTGGTACTACAGGTTGTCTGAGGAAAGAATCACAGGACAGATTTTTATGAATGAGGCCAACTGGTAGGAGACCTAGGGGAAAATCACAAGTGAGATGGTTGGATAATATTCATAGCCTTGGTTGGTTCCAGTTGAGAATCGTGTTGGAACATTTGTTAATCATTGCTTCTGAGAGACTCTGAATGACTTATCAAAGGACACTGCTCTGATGACATTCACAGGAATAATGGGATATGAAGATGGATAGATGAATAGTTGAATGAATGGATGGATAGATAAATGAAGTGAAATTACTTTAAGAACCAAAGCATGATCATTGCAGTAGCTTAATTCTGTAATGTAGCACTTATCATTTGTTTGACACAAATATTGATTACCCTTGATTAAACACAAGATCACTTTGTCAAGGATGGTTACAGTTATTGAATTTATCCTTGTACCATTGTCATCATCATCATTTTTGTGCTTCATGACGATTGCTAGTAAAGAGGTTGAATAGAAACATTATGAACAGCAAAATGGGGAAGAATGGATAATTAGAGGTAGAAAGGGTGGTGGAAGAATGAGTACTGGAAATAAGAGAAAATTATGAAAAAAAAAGTATGATTTAGCTGGAAGTGAGAGAGAGATTTGATAATGTTTTATGACTGATTGCGTTTCCTGAAGGCAACCCTTTTAGATGACTCTTACAAAGTTAAGAACATGTTACACCTATTCTAAAAATCAGAATGCACCTAATATTTTATTAGCATTTTGTTATTTATTCCAAGGGAATGACTAGCTATTTTGATTACGGTGGGATTTGAACTTAGGACAAAAAGAGATCAAATTAAATGCTTCAATGCATTTGCTATATCACCCTGTTATCTGTAATTTATTCATTGCTTTTTCATCTAGAAATATTTTCAAGATAATTGTAAAAGATTTTTACATTTTGACATTTTTCTTTTACAGTGCTTGATTCTTATGGGAAGCCAGCAAGTGGGATTCTTGAAGGAGACTTCACATTTCCTGGTTCTTTTGATGAATGTAACTCTGCAACTGTAACTATTCCTGCAAACTCAACAGAATTTATGTATCAGCCTTTCAAACCAAAATACTGCCAAGTCATCTTTCCAATTAAAGCGCTTGCAACCATGAATGAAATGGTATGTGGTCATCAAGTTAAAATAATTTATGGTTAACTAATTTTCATTAACCCTTTAGCATACAAACCGGCCACATCCAACCCAAATATTCTACTTGTTTTATGCTCAGACTGGCCAGATCCAGCTTCTCACACCTACCCTGCAATGTCATTCTAAAAATATACAATCACATCATTGAAATCTCTAAGCTACAAGATAATGCGTGGTGAATTCAAAACAATGTGAATGTAAAAGCATCACATTTGATTAAGAAATCTGAATGCTAAAAGGTTAATGAATCTTTATTATATTATTTGCTTTTCTATATTTTTATTTATGTGTTTCAGCCAAGTGGATGCGGTCATGCTGGTGCTGTCTATGGTATTTACTGTAACAACTGGAAGGATTGAATCATCATCATCCTTTCTATTTTTTTTTCTTTACATCTACATTTACTGGGCTGGTAGCATGTAAAAAGCATCATTCAAGCATGGCCAATGGCGGTGGATGGCACGATTTTTGAATTGCACTTCGGTACACATGTCTATACCGGAATAAAATTCAGCACTGAATATGTTCCGGTTATATATTTAATTAATTCAATAATAGGATAAAAATCTTTTACAAGAATTTTATCAAGTAGCTAGTGTGAAAAAACTCGTAAGGGAAAAATCCATCATCATCCCTAGAATATATTTATATTTATATAAGGGCATTACTATAGAATAATGCTTCCCCTGATCCCTTATCTGGTGGTCAATGAGGAAACTAGACGTGCTAACAATTCTGCCAGCTCAGTGCCTTAATAATAATAATAATAATAATAAAAACAATAACAATAATAATAATAATAATAATAATAATAATAATAATAAAAACAATAACGATAATAATAATAATAATAATAATAAAAACAATAACGATAATAATAATAATAAAAACAATAACGATAATAATAATAATGAAAACAATAATAATAATAATAATAATAATAAAAACAACAATAATAATAATAAAAACAATAATAATAATAATAATAATAATAAAAACAACAATAATAATAATAATAATAATAATAATAAAAACAACAACAATAATAATAATAATAATAATAATAAAAACAACAACAATAATAATAATAATAATAAAAACAACAACAATAATAATAATAATAATAAAAGATTATCAGAAGGGTTTTAAGTACTTGAACAATTACTGAAATCTTGTGGTTATCTAAGGTTACAAGTAGTAACCTGCTACCCATATAAATTCTATCAGGAATAAGACCAAACATGAGTCAAGTCAAATAATAATATTAACATGATGATGATGATGATTGCTGTTGTTTTTTAATTAAGATAATATGAAAAACATATACAAATTATGAGAGAGAGATAAATGAAATCATAAGTGATATGTACTCTACTTAAGTAGAGTCAACATCGATCAAAAGGTTAATTTGACAAATCTTAGTTTAATTATATATCCAGATGGGAATGAGCATCTGCTTCTTTAGTTGAAGTTTCAATGTAGCTTTCACAAGATGGTGATCTGCTCCTACATTGGTTCCTTAACAGGTTTGAACACCAATGCTTCCAATGAGCATTAACGCTAACAACTTTAGTTTCATAGTAGGTGTTCCCATCAGATGATCACCATGTCTATTTATAGATTGTTTTGTGTAGGAAATAGATGTAGCTGACAAAAAAGTTGCTTATATTACAGAACAATATCAAGCATTCTTCAATTTTCACTGCTTCCTTTATTTGATTCAACAATCAGTTCAATGTCATTTTCTGCTGATTTTCATATTGATGTCACAAACAAGTATCCTGACATGAAGGCATGTGGCCAAGCAGTTAGAGTATTCAGCTCACAATAACAACATTGTGAGTTCCATTCCCAGCAGCATGTTGTATCCTTGAGTAAGACATTTTATTTCACATTACTCCAGTTCACTCAGCTGGTAAAAATGAGTCGTATCTGTAATTCAAAGGGTAAGTCTTGTCACATTCTGTGTCATGTTGAGCCTCCCTGAGAACTACATTAAGGATAGGCATGTCTGTTGAGTGCTCAGCCACTTCATCATCATCATCATCATCGTTTAACGTCCGCTTTCCATGCTAGCATGGGTTGGACGATTTGACTGAGGACTGGTGAAACCGGATGGCAACACCAGGCTCCAGTCTGATTTGGCAGAGTTTCTACAGCTGGATGCCCTTCCTAGATTTTACAAGCAGGCTGCTCAGTTGTTTGGATCAACTGGAACACCTGTTGTCATAACCTATGGAGTGCCAGTCAAGTACCTTGGCATCATGACTGTGAATTTAACATAGCTCTAGGTTCAGTTTCACTGGATGGTATTTTGGGTGAGTATCTCTTAATATGGCCCTGGGTTGGCCTAAGCCTTGTTAGATTTGATAGAAGGAAACTGAAAAAAGCTCGTTGTATATATATATGTATGTGTGTGTGTGTGTGTGTGTGTGTGTGGTGAGGTGTCATCATCATCATCATTTAATGTCCATTGTCCATGCTGGCATGGGTTGGATGGTTTGACTGGACTGGCACACTGGAAGGCTGCACTAGGCTCCAGTCTGATTTGGCATGGTTTCCTACGACTGGATGCCCTTCCTAATGCCAACCACTCTGAGAGTGTAATGGGTGCTTTTACATGACACCGGTATCTGCCACAACTGCGATTTTGCTCGCCTTGATGCGTCTTCTTCTCAAGCATGATACAATGCCAAAGGCCCAACACTCGAAAGGAACTTGGCCACTCTGCCACTGTGAGGCCCAACACTTGAAAGGAACTCAGGCACCCTGTCTCTGTGAGGCCCAACGTTCCAAAGGAACTCAGCCACTTCGCCTCCATGAGGCCCAACACTTGAAAGTGTATGCTTATGTTTCCTTGTCTTGACATCGCATGATAGTTATAACAAGCAGTGTCATTAATTTCCAATATTCTGTGGAAATAAGTCTGGGTATGGAGAAATATTACCTTGCCTGTTTCCAAGGTGTTCTCACCTCTGAAACAGCTGAGTATTAGCAACAGGATGCTTCAATAAGCTCTGTCTGGCCCATATAAGCATGGAAAGTAGACACTAAAATGATGATGATGATGATGTATTGGGTCATTCCATAAATAATGCAGTTTTTTCAATAGCATGAACTAAAAGTTGGAAGGGGACGGGATAAACTACCTGTATCAACTTGCTATAAAAGCAGGTAGTAATTTTGCTTTGTCCTTATTCTTAGTGCAAGTTTTGAAGAGTGCAGTTTGATTTTAACAGTTATTTTTTCAAAGCTATAATGGAAGTGACAAAGGAGCATATTGAGCATATTTTGCTTTATGAGTTCAATAAAGGCAACAACACAATGGAAAGTGCAAGGAATATTAATGCAGTATACGGGGATCGGACAATAAGCGTGAGCCAGTGTCAACAGTGGTTCCAGAAATTCTGAGCCAGAAACTACAGCCTAGAAGATGATCCTCATCGTGGAAGACTTGTAGAGTTTGATGAGGACGTCCTGCAAACACTGGTGGAACAAAATCATATCATAACTGTTGAAGAACTAGCAGAGAAGCTTGGATTTGGTCATTGAACCAGTCATCCAAGTCAGTGCTAGAAGCAAAACAACCATCTTTGGTTTCAAGACAAAAGGTGTTCTTCCATCAGGATAATGCTCAGTCACATGAAGCAAGGATGACATTCCAAAGGCTGGAGCAGTTTGAATGGGAAATGATGCCCCACCCACCATATTTGCTGGACATTGCCCCATCTGGTTATCATTTATTCTGCAGTCTTCAAAATCATTTGGATGGAAAAAATATGAATTCTGTAGACAAGGTCAGAACAGTACTGGAGGAGTATATTTTGTCACAGACAAATGGATTTTGGAATATGGGCCTTGCAAGTCTACCAGATAGATGGAAGAACATTGTAGAATATGAAGGAGAGTATATTTTAGATTTAAAAAGAATTTTGTTTATCTTAATTTTGAAAAATAAAAGAAGTATAAAAAAATCGCAATATTTATGGGATGACCCAATATATATGTACGACTGAGTGTTGGGTTGTGGCATTAATCAGTCTCACCTTAATCTTTCTGTAACTATTTCTGAGCTCAATCTTTCCTACTTATTTTGTCCTTGGAAGTTAGTTCTGAGAGCCCACTTCTTGTTCCTGCTAGAAATGCAATGCCATCAACAAATTCCAGGTCACAAAAGCTTTCCATTTGCTTCCACCACAGTCCCCCTCCAACTGGTTCCTTTCTTTTTGAAGCAGAAAAAGAAGGAGCAAGAGGGTGCACCCTTGACTGTTGTCAGTAACAATGCTAAAGTTGTCAGTATGGACCATTGTCTGTTCTGACTCATCAACCGAGATTCTTGATGATGTTGAGAATACTGCTCATTTGAGAAATATTCCATAATGATTTAGCAGTTGACTGACTGGGACGATTGTTCTATGATGTTTTTCAGCATGATGATTTGCTTCATACAAGAATGCTTGGAATAAACTCCTTCTTGTTCTTCTAGCAGTGTTGCATCAGTGTCCAGTCAAATCCTGTTCAGAACACTATGCACAAAACTCTCCTGCTTCAGAGCAACTCTTCACTATTTTTTACAGTCTACTAGAACAATACTTCTCAAACTATCTAATGTGGCATACTAGTAGTTTTTTTTTACCAATGTTCCAGGGACTGGTGATATTTCTTAGTAATATTAATCTATACCATGTCAGTGAACAGGTTGCAGTTTCAAAGCAACAAAAATATTTTGACAAATTAAACTTGTTGTAAATCTAATGGTTTTTGTGTGTTTATAAATGGCTTATAAACACCTTCTATGCTGCAATTGTTTTTGTTTCAGCACATGATCTCAGATAAAGTCACTTGCTATGCAAGTACATCTCTGTAATATATATAATGAATATAATAAAAGTTGACATTTTTTTAATCTTATATTTGTAAACAAATAATACAATATTACATAAGCTGATAAGTTGTTTACTGCAATGCATAAGGTGAAATTATGCTATTGTTTCTTTTTTTTTCTGAAAACTTGCCACGTACTGGCAGCTGATGGCTCACAAACTGGCATCGGTCCATGGACCACCACTTTGAGTAGCACTGCACTAAAACATACAAGAATTTACTGCTGTTGCCAGTATCTTTTGAGCAGATTTTTTAATGCTGTTATTACTTACATTTTTCTGCTTTAAGAATTCAGTTGAAATATTGCAGTATCCAGCAGCTTTGTTGCTTTTCAGTTTCCCAAGTGCTTATTTTATTTCCTCTTCTGCGAGCACACCAGTTCTTAATAAGAACTCAACTGGTTCTTCTAAGCTGACCTAAGAGTATGACAGGATCTGACTGGTTCAAGGTTTCTTGAAAGTTTGAAAGTTCTCCCACCATCTGCTAAATTTGTTCTTTCCCTGTTTGCAGGAGTTTGCCAATTTTTTTCTTGACTGGTACACATTTGTTATTTTTGGGACCTATTAGCTCCCTGACAATGCAGTACAGTGTTTTCGTGTCATTTTTGACAATATCTTTTATTCTTCAGTCCTACATTCATTAGTTAAATTCTATAATCCAAACCTTCCCCTACCCCATGTTCCTTTCATGATCTTCTGTAGCTGATAGTACATTCAGAACCTTTTGTTACTGCTATTCTGAACATAGTCCACTGTTCTTCAACACTCTTAAGGTCTGACAGTGGCTGAAATCTGTTCTTCAGCTGTAACTGGTTGTGACCTGTTGTGATGTCATTCAACTCCTCTATGTCAAATTCTTGGATCTTTTTCTGCCATTTTGGTCAAGGTTTCAATGTTATTTTCCCCAGGTGATGTTCTAATCTAACATCAGAGCCTCAGTCAGATTTGGGAATCTTATAAGATGGTCTTCCAATGAGCATTGATACAAACAATCTATTTTACCTTTGGTGTCCCCATCAGACAATCACTATGTTTTCTTAGGGATCATTTTATGCACAGAATAGGGAAGCTGATATAGAAGCTGTTTATGTTGCAGAACAGTATCAGACGTTCCCCATTTTCATTGATCCCTTTATTTGATCCAATATGGCCTAATGACATGCTCAGATCCATGCCACTTCTTGCTGATCTAAATGTTAAAGTCATAAAGTACAGGTATTGACAAACTATGACAATGGCTGGACAAAAATCAGACATCGTATAGGGTCCACGAAAGGAAAATTTAAATCCAGACACAACAAACATTCTTCTTCCTTTAGACACCCCCATTAAAATACCTGCAACAACCCATTCAACATTAGTCTGCAGGCTTCAGGATGAAAATGTCAACTACGACATTAAATATAGGATCCTTTCTATGACCAAACTTTATATTAACAAACCAAAAAGATGTTCCATATGCTTGCTCAACAAACTATCTTTCAAAAGACTTAAGAACCTCCAGTGACTGTATAAATACCAGGAGTGAGATTTTTTTCATGTCCATATTTTACAAAATACATCATAACAGTAATTAAGGATTATCCACCAAACGCACCATAACCCATTCTAGTGTTGGTTTATGTAATCTTTTATTCTTGTAAAACATTGCTTATATTTCCTGTAGATTGTAAAACACTGCTTATATTTCACCTCTAGATTGCTCTCTGGTCTTTTTCTAAATGTACGTGCAAAATCAAACCTCAGTTATTTCGAACGCAGTTACTAAACTTTCTTGTTTATACCAGCTTGACAAATAGCAAAATAAATTAATATTTCAGCCAGGAAACCCAGGATAGCTGTATTTCTAAAGGCTTTTTTGCAGTATTATTTTAATAATTTCCTTACTATCTTAAATGATCAAGTGTTACTTGTTGAACTTCATACTACACACACACACACACACACACACACACACACACACACACACACACCTGAAAACACTTTGCAGTTTTAAAATGATAATGAAGAAGAGGAGGAGAAAGATATGTAGAAAGATAATGAAAATGATATATGATGATAAGTATTACTCTCAAATACTAACAAACCCAAAACCAACAGACCAAAAGGCCAATTCAACAAAATTAGTTTATTCATGCAATCTAATTTAATTTACAAATTAAAAAACAGCAGACACACATACACATGTGTATGTGTATGTAAGCGTGTGTGTGTGTGCGTCAGTGTGTGTGACAGTGTGCATGTGTCAGTGTGCATGTGTGTCAGTGTATGTGTATCATTGTAATTTTAATGTCTACTTTCCTATGTTTATGTGAACCAGACAGAATATGTTGAGATAGATTTTTCTACAGGTGGATGTCCTTCCTGTTTCAAACCCTTCGGTGTTCTCATGTAAGGTAATATGTAACTCAAAACTGAAAGTGGAATCAGATTTATAATAAGATTCATGTTGACTAGACTTAAATGTTTCACATAGCGACTTATTCAACCAGCCTTTGATTGAATAAGCTGTTAGGGGAACGCTTATGTCCAACCAATATGAAATTTATAATATATATACACACATACATACATACACAGCAGGAACGCCATCTAGGTAGGCAAGGTAGGCAGTGCCTACCTTGAATAAAATTGATCAATAGCAACATTTAGCTTTTGAGGTAAAATATGCACCTAATTCAATAAAACTATGAAGGTTAGTCTGATTATTATGCATAAAATGCAAAATATTTTATTTTTTTGCATATTAGGTAGGCATAATTCATCTCTGCTTTTCAATCTCAGTATCTAAGCTATGCATAATACTACTGTAGTACACGTGCTGCATACATTCCTACAACAATGCTTTCTTTACATGCTATAAAGGTAGATGTAAATCTGTCTACAACTCAGTCGCGAGCCTGTGTTTCACTTACTTTTGTGTGTTTTACTACATTAAGGTTACGAACTGCTTACCCTGAGTAATTATAGATTGCATGTGCCTGATACACAGATATACACATCACTCACCCACACACACATATGCATATATGTATGTGTGTGTGTGTGTGTAAATTTCATCCCCTTACTCAATGTGTTCACCTGTACATTGTTTAATATTTTCTTAAATAGATTAATGATACTTGGTTTCTCCTGTTCAGTGGCCATCTTGAGTTCTAGTACTTCTGGGTTCAATCTAAGAAACATGCGTTGTTTTGTTCATCTTTAATATTCAATATTGTTCTTCTATTTTGAGTACATTTATCAAATTTAAGCTGTCTGGCTTATGTGCCAGTGGCACGTAAATAGCACCATTTGAGCATGATTGTTACCAGCGTCACTTTCCTGGCACTTGTGCCAGTGGCACGTGAAAAGACATTCAAGAGAGATCATTGCCAGTGCCGCTGGACTGGCTCCTGCGCAGATGGCAGGTAAAATACACCATTTTGAGAATGGCTGTTGGCAGTACCGCTTGACTGGCCTTCGTGCCGGTGGCACGTAAAAGCACCCACTACACTCTCAGAGTGGTTGGCATTAGAAAGGGCATCCAGCTGTAGAAACTCTGCCAAATCAGATTGGAGCCTGGTGTAGCCATCTGGTTTCACCAGTCCTCAGTGAAATTGTCCAACCCATGCTAGCATGGAAAGCGGACATTAAATGATGATGATGATGATGATGATCCCATGTTTTATAGTAAACATTGGTATTTTGTTCAAAGTAAATACTACTCTGATCATTCCTGTATGAAGTTTTAATTTGGATTTCCTATCCCCTATTTATATTCTTTCTAGGATTCTAATGATTAATGCTATAGGATTGTTCCTTGTAGTTTTCAAGAGATCTAGTTTGTTAGAGAAATTGAATTCTTGTGTTATAATTTTAGGATGTGCCTTTTCCATTTCTAATGTTTGTTTATTTTAAAATGGCCAGATTTCAGTTTAGGTCTTTGATATTTTGAGATTATGTTTGGTTGTCATACTGCATCTGCACATGTTTTATTTTGTTGGGTACCGCATAAAAAACATCCATGCTGGGGCCATGTAAAAGCATCCTGTAAAGTAGTTGGCATCTGGAAGGGCATCCAGCCATAGAAATCATGCTAAAACAGACAATTAGAGCCTGATGCAGCTCCCAAGTTTACCAGCTCCTGTCAAACCATCCAGCATGATAAAAGGACTTGAAATGATGATGATGATGATGATGGAAATGTAGTCCAAGTTGTACTCTCTCTTTGTAACTTAGAAACCAGTTATTACTCATCTCCAAAACATTTAGAAAGTCTGGAAAGAAGACTGTGAAAATACAGAACTTGTATCTCCCCAACAATAGGGAGAGGATAAGAGATTAACAGACTCAAAAAAATACAAACTATTTGGTGAAGGAAGATGTAACAAATTATTAAGATGACCTACAATGAACCACAGACCAGATATGTAGTTGGTGCAAGGTTCCAACAAATGGAAAGTGACTTAAGTGATGCAATAATTTAGTAAATAAAGCAATAAAAGCTAAAAGGCTGATTTGGATGTAATAAGTGAAAAACAAACCTGAAAATAATAGGAAAAGAGCAGCGGCAAAAGATTATATCAGATAGCTAAAACAAAAGCTTGACTCGAAGGATACTATATTTTTCTTACTTCTAGGTTCCTTAACCCATTAAAAGCCATAATTCAGTTATGAATATTTATAAGTTTTTCACATTTTCTTAACTACCAAAGGCACTTTGATTATATTTCTTCTGTTATATTGTATATTTTAGTTGTATACTTGAAGAATACTGTAAATATGAAGTATATAACAAAAGAGACATAAAAGAGTATAAAGTCTTATTTATATTAGATTTAAAATCTTTATCCCCAAAATGGAACATTGACCATTAATAGGTTAACTTATCACCTGTCATTTATCGTATTATATAACTTTCTAATAATGTGTGTGTGTGTGTATTTATATGTTTGCTTTTAGTTTGTTTTCTTTTGTTTGTCGGTCATATATATGACTAAATATATATCAGATGCTACATCTAAGATACAAGTATATTGTTTTGTACAACAAGAAAAACAAGTTATTCACACTTCTTAGATAAGAGTGTATTGCACATTTATGAGTTTTGTACCCCAAAATAAAGAAAAATGGTGCATAT
>NC_068981.1:33231815-33233281 GCF_001194135.2 Octopus bimaculoides
ATATGTATATATATATATATATGAGAAAGAGAAATGGTACGTGATGATAAGTATTATACTTAAGTAATCAACACCAAAAGGCCAGTTCATAAGTTCACTTATGTAATCTTGTGGAATTTGTGTTATAAGTTTATCTTCGTGTGTGTGTGTGCATCTATGCATATCAGGTTATTCACATGCATGCATTACAGCTGACATGCAGTCTGGTACAATCTGCTGCATGTTCAGGTTGTCAACTAAACTGGTTCTTATCTAGGCTTGTCTGGGGAGGGTGGGTTGCTAGAAACCCAATAAATCAAAAGACAATATTTGTCAAAAGAATGGATGAACCCAACATCAGATCTATGATTATACAGAAATTGTGTGGGCACAGAAAATCTCGTGTTGATGAATGAGTCCACTGCAGGACCATTCAAATATGTAGAAACATCTCTCTAGGAGAAGGATATTCTTAATGTGAACACTGAAACTTGCTCAGCTTATTGTCCCAGGCAATGCTGAGCCACCTGGAAGAAAGAGGCGCTTTCTAAAATGTGAGTGGTGTTCTGTCAATGGTTTACTTACTGTAATGAATTTCACACCTAGGAATTCCTTAGGAAACAACTCTAGAAAAACACAAAATTCTGCAGCAATAGGAATAGTGGAACATAGAGGTTTATCTTGCTGGAAATATATGATGACAAACTTACACATGGGTGGCTTGGAATATGGATCACTTCTTTCCCAAATTACAGTGACGGATTGGTTCAGCAGCACCTCAGGTAACTGAGTAATTGTTTGCAGGGATAGCACTGCTCACCTGCAAGGATATAGAAAAGGTGTGTGTATATATATATATATATATATATATATATATATATATATATATATATATATATATATATATATATATATACATATGTTTGTATGTCTTTTGCTAAAACCTCAGATCAGCCAAAGATCTGTGATTGCAAGCAGAGTGCAGTCTTGTTGCTTTGTTAGTGATTGGCTTGAACTCTTTTAAGAAGCACTCAAAGAAAAATGTATTTTCATGCATACATAATCATAAGCAAAGCTATGTGGCTTAAGAAGTTTGCTTCCCAACAATACACTCTTTGGTACAGTCTCACACCATGGCACCTTGGGCAAATGTCTTCTACTATAGCCTCTCCCTGGCCAAAGCCTTTTGAGTGGATTTGACTGATGGAAACTGAAAGAAGCCCATCATACATATGCATATCTGTGTGTGTGTGTGTGTGTGTGTGTGTGTATCATCATCATTGTTTAACGTCCGCTTTCCATGCTAGCATGGGTTGGACGATTTGACTGAGGACTGGTGAACCAGATGGCTACACCAGGCTCCAATCTGATTTGGCAGAGTTTCTACAGCTGGATGCTCTTCCTAATGCCAACCACTCCGAGAGTGTAGTGGGTGCTTTTACGTGCCACCAGCACGAAGGCCAGTCAGGTGGTACTGGCAACAGCCA
>NC_068981.1:33235110-33236170 GCF_001194135.2 Octopus bimaculoides
TCTCGGTCCGTAGTCATCGCCTCGGTGAGGCCCAATGTACGAAGGTCTTGCCTCACCACCTCAGCCCAGGTCTTCCTGGGCCTACCTCTTCCACGGGTTCCCTCAACTGTTAGGGTGTGGCACTTTTTCACGCAGCTATCCTCCTCCATTCTCACCACATGTCCATACCAGCGCAATCGTCTCTCTTGCACGCCACAACTGATGCTTCTAATGTTCAGCTTTTCTCTCATATATATATATATATATATTTATATATATCAGGGGGCGAAGGGTCTCTGTATGCAATGCATGCACTGCTTGCCTAATTATTTTTCTACAATAAATCATTTTTGTGTAATATATAATTGATCATTGAGAATTTTCACTAGATTCATTGTAGGCATATTTACTTTTATTTCACTTTCCTACATTTTTTTAGTATAAATTGGTCAATAGAAAGAAAAGGAAAAGGAAGCAAATTTTTTACTACCTGCTTTCAGTCATAGTAAGAGCAGTGATGTTATTTTCTTTGTATTCTATAATTTTTGAGAAAGAGTGTCAAAAAGAGAAAGAAAGAGAAAGTAAATAAAGCAAGCAGTAAAAAATTTGCTTTCCTTTCCTTTTTTGGTTGACAACTTAACATGGCCGAAAGGCAAGCAACAAAAATATTTGCTTGCCTTTCAGCCATGTTAGGCCAGCAGACACATTGTCAGCTTCTGTTTCTCTTAAAGTGCTGGTGTTTGTTTTATTGCTTTCTAGTATATCTTATGCAGTTACTCAATACTGAAGAGTACACATTTTATTTTTGTCTTCTACTTGTTTCAATCAGTAGATTGTGGCCGTACTGGAGCACCACCTTCAATAATTTTTAGTCTAATGAATCTACCCAAGAATTTTTTTCAAAGCATGATGCTTATTCTTTTGGTCTCTCATACCAAATTGCTAAGTTACAGGAACATAAACACATCAATGCCTGTTGTCAAGCATTGGTTAAAGACAAACAAAGACACAAACACACACACACACACACATGTATATATATATATATTTTTTTTTTCGTATATTCTCCTATATATATATA